>NC_089790.1:35990443-36035443 GCF_040412425.1 Macrobrachium rosenbergii
CTTATCGTCTTGTTCTGACTACCTGACATCCATGTACTTTGAGAACAGCAATGAGACGAAATACATGACTTGCCACGAGGCACAGTGCAAATTGTAGTTATTGCCTTGACTTGCCTTGCGAGATGGATCACTGGCAACGGCAAGGTATCAGAATCGTATTGAGTGGGATATATTAATTTATTTCTCCGAGCATTTCACTCTTCTTACCCGAATGCCGACGTGATGGGTAACTTGTTGCCATTACCTAGATTGCACCTTGAAAAATGAAATGGAAGGCGAAAAAAATGACTGGTGCTCGATAAATTTAATGAAATTGGTTATGCTAAAGAGGTCCACACTTTATTTGCTCCTTTTAGTGAGTTACTGTATTCCTATTTATTTTTCATACATAGCGTAAAATGAACATGTGCAGGTACTAAAAATGCAAATATTCCGGTTTACTTCACCCTAGGCCTATCTATTATTCTAGTCTACCTGTTAGCCTGCGTCCTAATCCCTCTTCATATGACCTATAGCTAGCAGGTTTTGTCTCTTGTAAATATTCGTGTTCTGTAATTTCAAATATGAATCTAGAAAATGACTCATTTTGTGCGATTGTTCTGTTGACTTGAATTTCCTTAGAACTGCCTCTCTTATATTTGTAGTGACCATTATCTATGATTATTCTTGTTTTAAAGAGACAAAATTGATATGATAGTGATTTTTTTGTAACACTAATGATTTTCATGCAAATTCGATCAATCAGTCAGTAACGTTTATTTTTTTATTTTTTTGCGCTGCATATTAGTTTAGCAATGTAGCACTGACAAATAGTTTCGTTGGTAAATTCATGCATGCATTTACCCTGCATATACATATCTAGCGTTTATATGCAGTAATTCGGCACGAATTCAAGTAGGTGAAAACTGTACGGTGGTTTAAATGTGAAGGATTCTGTTATTGCTATCAACCTCGTCTTTTACTTCCTTCTTTCAAAATAGTCCCGTCTCTCCTCTAGTTTACAACTGTGTCCTATTTCCCTAAGGATTTTTGCCTAGTTTCCTTGGCTGGTATTTTATTTACATTTGCTGGGTCTTTTTTTCTCGACGAGGAACAGGTTTCGATGATTTATGTTCGTATTTAGTGTTTAGTACGAGTCATTACCCGGCCTTCATTATATGCAAGCTAATATTGCTCTAACAGCAGAAAGTTTCGAGTTATAATATATTATATTCATATTTTCTTGAAAAAGAAAATGTCATAACCTCAAGTCAGTGCCGGTCCCTACGACGACTGCTTATTCTTACGTAGGCTAATTCTGATTACTGTGTCTTTAGTTTTGTTTGGGTCCAGTAGTCTCAGAATTTATTTTAGCTTAATGACGCGTCTGCAGTTTCTCTTCACGAGTACATAATATGATTTTTTATTTGAGAAAATTAGGTGTCATGATGAGAATTTCATGTATCCAGTTTATTAATTTGTTTCTGGAGTTGCCAGTCAAGTTCTGTTGGAATTCTCATATCTGTTATGAAGTTTAACCCTGGTTCTTCTCATGAAGGTGGAGTGTCAATAAAGAAGAAACTGAACTTCATATGTAAAATTTTCAAGCTATTCCCCAGTCTTAATTCCCTGTTATTTCTGTCCATTTTTAACCAAAAAAAAAAAATAAACACTAACTTGCGGCGTTGCTTATATAAGTAACGACTGAAGGGAAAAGGTATGTTTTTAGGTAAGGGAAGGGAATGCAGGTCTTTTTCGTATTGCAAGAGCTTTGTTGCGGTTTCAAGCCCTAGGCTGCCTGCCTTCAGCAAAGGTGAAATCGTACCCATTGCACGACAATCGATTGAAAGGAGACCGTGGAAGACTCATTTCAAAAGAATAGAGGAGAAAAATAAAAAGGAAAAATAGAAAAGGTAAAGGAGAAAAGAAAAATTCTTAGAAAGAAACGAAGGAAAATAGAGGAAGACAACTATAGTTCAGGGAGCTGTATTACAGTACAACACTGTCAACAGAATAATGCACCTTGTTTATATAATTTCCCAAACACTGAAGTCTGAAGACGAGATGAACCGCTAAGGACTCTTTGTTCAATATAATTCTTTTTCTCTTTTGAAGGCTGTATCCTAATATTCCTTTCGTGGAAGTTTGGTCGTTCACTCAGTAAATACAGTAAGAATTTTCTTAGACTTCTTCATTCATCCGCTGTCCTCGGAACTACAAACGCAAAAAGATAGCGTGAGTTTCCACAGCAGCAAAGGAAACTTTGGTGGCGGCAATAGATGTTTCCTGATGAATTCTGTTGGTTCATTATGCTCGTGTTAGAGGAATTCTGTTTGGATTTTATTTTTCACTTTCACATGCTCTAATGCAGTTGGGGGCTGGTCCTTGTGATCTCTATAGTGGAACGCTCAACTCGGCAGCGAGATAAAACTGGTTGACTTTTCGATTGAAGCGAACGATTTTTGTGCGCATTCAGTAAAAATCCATTATAGAAGTTAGCCGTCTGTAGCGTGTTTTAAAGATGTTGAATAAGGGCGTGGTGCTAGCGACTTCATCTCAAAAGCCTGGATAAGAACCAGAAAAGCTAACTCCTAGGGCCACGCCTGTAAAAGTAATAAACATTCCCTCTCTCTCTGTCTCACACACCCACACACTTGTATATATATCACGGTGATGTGATAAAAATTCATATATATATATATATATATATATATATATATATATATATATATATATATATATATATATATATATATATATATATATATATTATCACCGTACGTCTTTTTTTTTTTCTTAAGGGTTTCAGCTTTCTGGTTTCTCAGTAAGTCATGAAGGATGAGGTTGCTGTACCCACGTCCCCCTTTTTTTTACCCCAGCAAGTACTAGTACGTTTACAGATGCGTGGAATTTTAGGGATAGTCGTGGAGTGATTCACTCACCCACGGCGACCAGTGACCCCTAGCTCGTAAGGGTGGTAGAGGCGTGTGTCAACTCTGAGCAGGACCAGGTAGTGGAAGGTGCCGGGAATTCCGCTGAGATACCTCTATAAATTATATATATATATATATATATATATATATATATATATATATATATATATATATATATATATATATATATAAATATAGTTACCTCTCAACTTCCCCGATTTTGTTGCACTTCTCGGATATGTTCATGACTACAAGCCCTTACACACTCACACACACACACACACACACACACACACACACATATATATATATATATATATATATATATATATATATATATATATATATATATGTATTAGCAGTAATTTCCTCTTAACTTTCGATTTTGTTACACTTTCTTGGATACGTTCATCACTACACGCCCTTATCTAACGTGGCAATAAGAAAAGAAGATTGCACCTGTCCCCAAACCATGGCGTGTCACTGTGTTCGCATTGGCACCTTTATGCTGTATTGAACACTGCCAAAGAAGGTGTAAACTTCAAAATTATTTCCCTGTCGGATATATGTAGGCTATTTAATGATAAGCATATTGAAAAACGTGCCACGAACTCGAGAAGTCAGACGACATTGTGACTGTCTCGAGGTTACTGTTTGTAATGAACCTCCTTGGTTTTGGCTGATGTTTTGCAGACAGATGCCTTTCCTGACTCCAGCCTTCCCTACTTGGGACCGGCTCTACGTTGTGACTACATATATATATATATATATATATATATATATATATATATATATATATATATATATATATATATATATATATATATATATGTGTGTGTGTGTGTGGGTGTGTTGGTTTGTTTGTTTGTTTGTTTTGTATTTATATATATATATATATATATATATATATATATATATATATATATATATAGAAATTTATATATATGCACTTGCCACTCCGGTTCGAAGCTCGGATAAATAGGGAGGGTGTGTGCGCGTGCGCAAGAATGCTATAAAAAAATTATCATAAATTTGCGTATCGCTATGATCTAAATTTTATTCTTTAATTTCAACTAATGGCACCAAACGAACATCTTTCCCTTACTTTTGATACAATAGTTCACAGCATTTACAGAAATAATTTTATCACAATTATAATGATAATTACCACCTCACTCTGATTGATTTGCCCTCTTTCTGGTGTTTTTCTTCGTCAAAACTAGGGTCATTTGATTTTCCTGCTTTCTTTTAGTCTCTCTCTCTCTCTCTCTCTCTCTCTCTCTCTCTCTCTCTCTCTCTCTCTGCCCCTTTCTTTCTCCAACTGCATTAGCCTTATCTCTCGCGGTTTCCTTTCCCCTCTCTCCTTAAGAGCCTCGCATGATGTATGAGGGGGAGGGGGTAATTGTTGCTGTAAAACTTTAAAGACAATGTTTGTGGGGCAAAGCATGCACGCTGTCGGCTACCGGGCAACCTGCACAGTGCGAATTAGCAAAAGCTATTTGCATCTGCTTTGGCACAGTGCAAAACTCTGCCGGAAGTACCTTTCTGAATGATGCATAATGGTCTATTTGCGTTTCGCTCGGGAATGGGTCGCACAGATGGCGTTAGCTGGAGGTCGGGAATACTGCTGTCATTATCTCTCTATTTATCTGGCACACGGAATGACGTGCTTTAGCACGTAGGGTTTCTTTTCATGTGGCAGGGGAAACATTTTTTTCCGTGTTATCAGTGCTGTGATTATCTGTAACCGTTCTTAGTACTGTAACTAACTACTGCTGTAAAATTACTGCCTCAGATACCATTGTTGCTTTTGCTAGTTACATGATTTTCCTCATTACTATCTTCGTTATGACGACGTTCATGCTGATTCCTGACTATTATTATCATTTCCCTCTTCATCTTCATTATCATTATGGTACCATCAGTGTACTTTTCCTTCTGCAGAAGAAAGTTTGCCCGAGCTACCTTTTATAGATTCTGAGCGCAGCGCCTTTCTTAAAACAACACCCACGTCGTCGTTAGTTATCCAGCTAGTAATTTCAGCATTAGCAGAACCATAAATTGTACAGAGAACAACACCCGTCAATAAAAGCATCGGTTTGTTGACTCGTAAAAAACAGTTGAGAAGAAGAAAAGAAAGAAGGCAGAGTCGAGTTGCGTAGTAAGGAATGATCCTGATCTGTCTCGCATTCTTTTGGAGCATGTCGGTTGTACTGTTAGGGAGGACTTAGAGTAAATGGGGCGAGACTACACAGCCTCGTCTTGTTATTCTCGAATAAGTGGTACGAGATGGCCCTGAGCGCTTTTGTTTGATAATTGGTGAATAAGTGGTGTGAACGGTCCTAGATCATGTCTTGTATTTTTCTTTTCTAGAGATTTACCAGGACGGCACTATTTCCTTGCTGCCACATTTCATGCGAGACTGCCAGCTTAATTTATTATTATTATTATTATTATTATTATTATTATTATTATTATTATTATTATTATTATTATTATTATTTTAGACGGAATAGAATGCCAGTATTTGAAAAAATGGAGAATGGAAACCAGAAGAGGAAGAATTATAAATAATTTTGGAAAATTAAGGCAAAGCACGCAAATATTTTAGTTAGACTTTGTGCACCCTGCCTACATCGATATCCATAATGCTGCCAGGAAGACTCTTGGCACTGGGCAGTGTCTCTGTAGCATCAGACTGAGTTGTGTGGCCGGCTTACCATAAAACGATTAGTACGGGCTCTTTTTCTGGTACCAGCATTAAACGCAATAGACAAAGATTCCTATTGAAGTAAAGCTTAACCAAAATGACCGAGGAAGAAGTTTTACAGTGGTGATCTAAATCATAATTTAATTACTAGTTTTTGAAAGAAAAAAAAACCCTCATTTTATTTATTTTCTTTTGTTGCAAATGAAGAGGACTGGAAATCACTGCCATAACCTACGCTCAAACTGCAAAATTTTTATATGGTAGACCAACCCGAAGCAACACTAAAACCAATTTTGGAAAAGTGGGGTCACACGTCCCTTGTCAAGGTTGCCCTGGATGTTACTGATTAAAGCGTCAAGAGCACCACAAATACCTTATTGTTTCCCAAAATGAATACTGGCTGTCGGGAAGCAAGGGTCTTAGCTCTCACTAAAAGAGTGGGTTTTAGCATGGCGTTATTGTACTTTGCACTCATACTATCCTCCTGAACTGCCATGGCAGTGCATTATTGACGCTCATCCTAAAAATGGTTTTTCGAAATGAAAAACGATAAAAATTGGGTTTAAGAAGTAATGCTCAGTAAATTTTTTTTGAACAGTAATTAAAAATAAGGCGCTCAGAAGAATATTAGGAATTAATTGGAGGGATAGGATACCAAATAACAGAATTAGAGAAGTAACGAGGTGCAGCCGGTCGATGAGTACGTTAGATTTTCAAGCTGGAAGTGGCTAGGCCACGTGTATAGAAGACAGGAAATAGTACGAGATACACCGGGGTGGGTTGCCTTTGGTAGAAGAGGTAGAGGTAGGCCAAAGGAGACCTGGTAAGGGACAATGAGGCGGGAAGCAGAAGAAGAGTGTTGGGGAGATCTTGAGGAGTTAGCCCAGGACAGAATGTGGTAGCGTGAGTTCATCAAGGCCCTATGCATCCCCGTGGGTGCCACAGGAAATGATTGATTGATTGATTGAATAATTGATAAACATTTCTAGGTATAGTTAATCTACCCCATGTATCCAAGTTGCTTATGAGGAGTTAAATATTCCAAGAGCTGAAAGTAAAAGTAGTTAGAACAAGCAGTTTAATATAAGACATGTTATTTGTACTTTTTGGAAAAAAGTGGAATGAGACAATTGACTGTCTTATTCTTAAACAGAATAGGTTATACGACATGGTCTTTATCTGTACGACATACACTTTACGGAGGTTACAGTTATTGTGTGATTCTCACATGAGAAAAGGTGTTGCCTATTAGTTTAAAAACAAGCCATTAAAAGTGGAAATGGGAATTAATGAAGGTAATTTATTGTGAGATTGGGTTCTTCAAAATGAGTTTTCATAATGATGAATCTTAGTTAAAGCGAGTCCTCATAAAAACCAAAAACCGTGGACACGGTTCTACATAGAATGGTTTGTCATGGAAAATGAGTCTTTCTGGAAATAAGACTTTGTGAATATTAATGCGTCGAGTGTGAGTCTCGTGAGGGTACGTTGTCGATAAATTGTACCCATTGGACTCTTGATAATCATTTCGCATGAAATGGAATTTGCTTAAAAACAAGTAGTAAAACAGGACAAGTCACCAATGTGAGGTCTTGTGAAAATGACTGTTAACGCGATTAAGGCCACGTTCACACAGGCGGCGATTCAGTAGGCGCAGACAGGACCGAGCTCGATCGTATGTGCTAGAATCCGAGGGTGTTCGCAGTTCGCACTGGCAGCGGTTGTCTCCAGCAACTGGCTAGCCGCGAGCTTTCAAAGTGCAAAAACAAAATGATATTACGTAATCTCTGTGGTATGTAAATTTTATACGGACATTTCTCTCTTTTTCTAATTTTATATACTGTAATGGCTGTGCGTGATTATATTTGAGATGCTTCTAAGTATAACGTTTACCTATATTTTTTTAATTGGTTGCATCATTTAAAGAAACCAGGAAGTGTTATATGATGAAAAATTAATTTCTTACACAAATATCTATACGTCACTAACCTGTCCAGAATTCTTTTCTCTTTTACTTTGTGTAACCTTATCTTTTCTTATATAATTTCCCTGCTTACGATTCTTGCTACGAACTAATATGAGGCAAAAATAAAAATTAATAAATTAAATCTAAATTGTTGTTATCGTAACTTCCAAACTAACGACCATTCCATGGGACCCTCTAGCTAGACCTAAAGATACTAATAGTTGCCAAGGGGGTGTCCAGTTCCCCCTTTAAGTGGAACCACTGCCTTAAGCAGCAAGATAAATCGACAGCAAAATGTGCGCCACTGGAGCTTTTGTCGTGTTTGATTTGGGCTCCTCCTCCTCTGCCTAACTAACACGTCCACAATTGCACCTTTTCTTTCCCTGAGAGGTTCCTTAACCCTTTACTAAGGCAACTCGCACGCCAACGCTACCGGTTGCATGAAACCAGTCGCGCACAACTGGTTCCATAACAGCGGTCACTTGAGGTCCTCACACCGGAAGCTACATTATTTTTAGTTTCACCAAGGTTGTGGAATGAAGATGATTTAGGTTTGCTTTGCTGTAGGGGCAGAAGAAAAAGAAAACATGGGTTCGCCCTTATTATATAGAAAATGCTTTATAAAGGAGGTTTGTTGCTGTTCAACCTCTGAAATGTCGAGAATTTCGCAGAATGACTAAAACACCAATTAGTGAACTGGTTCATTTGTTAGTTCCCAAGATTTTTAGTGAACTGGTTCATTTGTTAGTTCCCAAGATTTTTAAGGATACAAAGTACAGAAAAGCTATCAGCACTGAAGAAATCCTGTTGATAACACTGAGATAAGTACATGATAAAAATAAGGTACTCGCCATAATTCGTCCTTTCTTTCTGATAAGTAGGTAACATTTTTATTTGGAAATAGAATGGGCTGCGCTTAGAAAATATAATGTCCTTACAAGGAATTTGGGAATATTCATAACTGGATTAATATAATTATTGTACCTTAAGGTATACAATTCAGAGGCACCTAACACCCAGCGAGTCAACGACGCAAATTATTGCTACAAGACCGGCATGGGTAGTTGTACAGTGATCACTTGCTCATAACTGCAATGTCAGTCACCTCGATGCGGATGTTCCGAGATGGCTGCCCACCTTGGCGGCTGTATCAAGGTGCAGCGTAGAGTGTGAGCTGCTTAAATGACCCAGAAGATTAGATTTGCGTAAGATTTGTAAAAATGACGTGGTACTGATTCGCTGAGAAGTGAAACATCTTGTACATAGCTAAGAACTATATCAGGACAGAAAAGTCACCGACAGTGGTGATACAAAGTCTTCTTCTGTAGCCAAGCTGCCACTCACAAAATGAAGGCAAAAGTGGCGGCATAGCACTGGTGCCTTAAGAAGTGATGCAACCTCAGCTACAGAAATGAGAATTAAACTGTGGCAAAGGGTCACTAACATTAAGATAATAAAGTATTCTTCTGTAACAAAGGTGCCTCCCTACAAATAGGACAGACATCAGATGATAATCCCTTAAAAAGTGAGGCATTCGTTTGCCTCAGAGCTAAGAACCGCACCATGGCAGTGAGGTCACAAACAATAGGGTCTCAGATATATTTGTAATAGAGTTGTTTAATTTTAGTGATGGCAGAAATGACATGGCACTGTTGTTTTTCAAGAGTAAGAAAACTAATGCTGTAAAGCTGAGGAATGCATCAGGACATTAGGGACACAAATTCTTCAAAAAACTCTCCAGGAGGCAGTCTTTCGATCATCTTACTTAATCCAGTTTTCTTTCTTTTACTGTGCCTTGCATTACCAGACAACCTGTCCTGCCAATCACGCCCCTTGGTATTTCGTTAGATTCGAGATTAAGTTTAGTCTTGTTATGCCTGAAAGTTAAAATGATGCCACACTCTGAAGTACCATTCCTCCGTAAAAATCAGCTACAGAGCTTGGTAGTACTTAATAGGCGTTTAGGATAAAATTCCATGTTTCATCGTTGAGAGGGAAACTTCCAATATCATGAATGCCACTTGATAAGGAGAGAAGGGCCAGTATTGCCTAGCAAGATGACATATGGTCTTTAGATGAGTGAGAAATGTTCTTCAGATGGTTTAAAATCTTGTAAGTAACATGAGCAGGAAAATAAGAAAATGCTCCCAGTTAAAATGCCACATGATCTTATGTCAAATGAAATGAAGAAAAGAACCTTCAGGAAAAATGCCTGTTGTTATTTGATCGTTACAGCCATCATACTGAGACCTTTGACTTGCACGTCTAGGTAAGGTCAGTGGAGACTAGTAGTTGCCATAGGTTATCCAGTCCTACTTGTAGGTTGCTCCACTTTATTTAGTAACATTAGGGTATCTAACAAATGGTTACTTTAGGTTCTGCCAGTCGAGACTCGGAATCCTCTTCTGTCCTCATAACGTATCCTTGGCTGCTCTTTTTTCCCCCAAGGAAAGGATCTTTTGTAGTTCACTAAATATACCTGCACAAGGCCGTGAAGTAAGAGAAGCGTACAGGTCATGCACCTTACCTAGGGGTGACCTTGAGGTGGTTGCAGTTCAAGGGGACTTGAATCTGTCTTTTAACAGAAGCTTTACAATCGGATGCAGTATGTCATAAAACGTGCATATGCCCACACATTTATATACATATGCACACATGATGCAAGCATCTCCTAAGACAAGTAACTTAGCAAAAAAAAGTTGATTATGTTCATTTCAGAATCTGCCCTATGCAGAGAAAGGGCAGAGGAACCACATTTTTCAAGGTTAAGGGAATGAAGAATGTATCTGCAGGGCTTTGTTTAGGTAACAAATTGGCTTTTGAGGACAGGATATCTAGTTTCAGGATTAAGCAAAAAAAGATTAAATTTATGTGATTTGAAGCCTGAATCCCAGTACATCTTTGTTGTTCTTTAAGGTGTTAGGGATTGCTATGGAAACATATATAAATGTTACTATTTTCAAAAATCTTGTACACAAAAAGGGGATTAAAGAAGATATATAAAAGTATGGGAAAGTATCTTATGTTCTCTCGATGAGAAAAGAAGTGTCCTAATGTACAGAAAATTGAGTGTTTACCTTCGATGAGAGAATCCCCCCAAAATCCTGTCTTAATGTTTAGATGAGTGGGAGATAGAACTCATAGGTGATATCCATTGAAAAAAATATTAAAGCAATAGAGATGTCCCTCCTGGAAAACAAGGAAGAATTGACTTCCACCAATGTACTAGTAAACAGAGAAATTTATAAAACAGACCTGTGAAAAATAAATGGGCAAAGAGAAGTCAAAGAGATGAAAAGTGAAAAGAACAGTACTTTAAAGAAAAAAATATATACTAATTGACAAAGTAAAATAGCGCTGTAGCTTCTCCTAACGGTAAAAGACAGCTTTAGAGCAAGACACTATTCGAACATACTGTGATGAGCAATGTGAGCAACTCGGAGGGAACCTTAAACGTGATTTGGACAGAACCCTCAGGTTTAAAATTCCTGAAGTGGCAAGGGCAGTCTCTCAGTCATGGAACAGACCTTTTTCCAATCCTTCCCTGGTACTGCATTTATTTTCTAGATGTATTACCCTTGTAACCCCAATACTAAAAAGGTCAAGAATTAATCTCTCACTGTACTTTATTTGCCAGTGGAATACTTCATTTGCCTAATAAAACGAGGGTCTAAGATAGAAGATGTATGTAGCTTACATCGATGAACCTGATGTGATGATTTGTCAAGACCAAATCGCCTTAGCCTGTGAAGAAGATTGTTCGCATGATGTTATTATCATTATTGTTAATAGCAGAAGCGTACACCTACTGTTAAAAACGGCGGCAATAGGAAAACAAGGCTCCGACAAAGGCCCTGAACTATACAGCGGCAGTAGTAAATGTGGAGTTAACTCGTTGAGTATTTTTGTTTCTACAAAGAAATATATGCTGATACACATTGCGTTTTAGTATAAGGAACAATTTGTACACATAATTACACATTTATAAGAGAATATGTATAAGAATGTGAATATATAGGCAAGACCAGAAACACATGAGAGCAGCACTGCATCTAGGAAAATGAAGTTAAAGGAGTAAGTCTCAAGAATTTGGTGCATTTCGGCCTGCCACTGGGAAGGCTTTCTGAGCCACTTCTTTCTGCCCACCAAGTCCCGTTTGAAACACTTTCCAAGATGGTCGCTTTGCGTATCTAAGGATTCTTTGATACTGCCTTGCCACTGAGTTATATTTCGTATGAACTTTGTTTGCGTCGAATTACTAGTGCAGGACAATCCCCCAAAATTTTGTGTTGAAGCTCCGGAGAATTCGTGACAGTAACAATTAACATTAATTTTATAGTGGTATTTTACAGCATAAAGCTTACTGAGACTACTAGTGTTTTGTCAAAATGTAGATGCCCTTCATTTGTAACATTCATAAAAAGCAAAATAAGATTTCTAAATTTTGGGGACTCTCTCTCTCTCTCTCTCTCTCTGGCTCTCTCTCTCTCTCTCTCTCTCTCTCTCTCTCTCTCTCTCTCTCTCTCTCTCCCGACTAAAATTGATTGATAATTTTAGATTAAGATGCAAAATTGAAAACTATGATTATGCTACTAATATGTTGATTTCACAAAGATTAACTAATGAACAATGTAAAAGAATTCTGTTGAATTGCAATGAAAAGAGAAAAGTCATCAGCCCAGTGAAGTTAGAGCTTTAATATTATACAGTTGCATAATTAGTATTTATGATTTCACTGGACTTTCAAGTGTTGGTGAAATAAATTTTGACTGGAACTGAAAAGGAAGCTACTCGAATGACGCCATCTAGGGACGGACATCAGAGTATCAGCCTCGTCGCCCAATGAGCAAGTTCGCGCGGCGTCTGGAAGGAAATATCATCGAGAAAGAGTTCAAGAATTAGAACGAAAGATAAAGATGGCAGGGCGACGTCGAGGCTGCTGCAGCAGTAGCCATGCTCGGCCAACCTTGAATGGGAAGGAGTCGGTTTTACGGTACTCCGGCGGGACCCAAACTCAGGCATGAGTGGCGTCTCTCTTTCCTCTCCTTTTTCCGACCTCATCCATAAATCAACGGACTCTGCATCGGCGTTATCAGATAAGCCGCACACTGTGCAGTCATTGTGTTGACTAACTAGAATCCTGCGCCTTTATCTCCGATGAATCGAACGCCAGTGCGCTCAGGGGATCCGAGAGTCACGGCATCCGATCCCCGTTCGGTTTAAGGTGGGAGGTCGGCGACTCATAGTTAAAAGCCTGGTCATGAAGCCATCAACGTCAACGGGTATGGAGTTCGGTCATAACATTTATTGCGCATTAATGACCAGGATAAATGAGCGCCTTCTACGTTGGAGGTGTTTTAGCCCCGGATGCTAAATGGCTCATGCGCCCAGACGCCCAGATTAATAGGCTGAGAAACAAAAAGGGTTGAGAAAATTAAGTAACAAACAGGGCCGCTTTGAATCTTCTCCATCGTGATAGCATTGTGTGCGGTTGTCTGAATCTCTCTCTCTCTCTCTCTCTCTCTCTCTCTCTCTCTCTCTCTCTCGTCTAGGAACTTTGCTTTAAAAGAAAGATAGATTTATATTTAACTGCTCTTTCACTGTTCGTTGTGACATCATTGCGTCACCAAAACATTCTCTCTCTCTCTCTCTCTCTCTCTCTCTCTCTCTCTCTCTCTCTCTCGTATTTCGCTTTACAATATACAGTGTGTTGACATAACACTCATCGTTGTGACATCTTTTTATAATGCCAAGGAAATTCTCTCTCTCTCTCTCTCTCTCTCTCTCTCTCTCTCTCTCTCTCTCTCTCTCTCTCTCTCTCTCTTTCGCTTTAAAATACACGTTGACATAACTCAGGTTGTTGTCACATCTGTTTCTTATGCTAAGGACATTCTCTCTCTCTCTCTCTCTCTCTCTCTCTCTCTCTCTTACAGATCACCTTAAAAGTGTGTTTTAAAATTAAAAAGTATTTGATTTGTACATATGAATTGCCTCTCTGTCTGTCTCAGCTAACAAAATACATATATCTTGTTAAATCACTTGACATTTATGAACTGAATTTCACACTCCAAAAGTGCTTCGAACCAAGAAACACTTCTCTGAGATAAATGAATGAAATGCACGCAAATAGCAAAATCCAAGTTTTATATGGATGGGTCCGCATTCAAAAACACTTTCGGCGGAACATACCTGTAATCATTTTCTTTCCTTAGTGGAAAGAGAAGAGAGAGAGAGAGAGAGAGAGAGAGAGAGAGACATGGTCAGCGCTGCGCACGTACGCTCAGGTAAACAGACCCATTCCGCAGGTAAGCCAAATAATTGTAATAACGAAAGTACGGTTACACACAGAACTTACCTCTGGATAAGATGACATCATCTTCGCAAGTCTTGGTAAAGGTCGAAAACATACATTTGACAAGATTGTTTACTCGTGAGTTTTTGTAAACGCTCATTTTGTTTACACTGAGCTCCAGTGTCTAGTGTGATAAAATTTACTTCCCTGGAACTGATGAATTTTTGTTTCGTATTAACCTATATATTTTGAATTCATCGTTAATAATTATAACACTCGAGCAGAGTTCTTTTCATTAAACGCACAGGGAAATTAACATTTAATAGAGCTTTATGCGGTTATTATCCTGATAACTTGAATTGAACTGGAACTTCTCTCTCTCTCTCTCTCTCTCTCTCTCTCTCTCTCTCTCTCTCTCTCTCTCTCTCTCTCTCTCTCTCTCTCTTCTATATATATGAATATATATGTGTGTGTGTAAATATATAAATATGTGTAAATATATAAATATGTATATATATATATATATATATATATATATATATATATATATATATATATATATATATATTAATTTTCCTGCATGATTGCGTGCTTTTTTTATGTTCACGAAATTTAGGCAATAAATATATAGTATTATATAAAAATCACTTTCACTCAAAGGGAATTATAATTAATTTGTGTGTGTATATATATATATATATATATATATATATATATATATATATATATATATATATATATATATATATATATATATATATATATATATATATATATATATATATATATATATATATATATATATATATATATATTTAGTACTGTATATATAATATATGTGTGTATATATGTATATATATAATTTTTTCAACACTAAGCCGTCTTTTCTAATCAAAGGAGGAAACAGGGTCTAGCTCCATAGAAAAAATACAACGGTTATATACCTCCACCTTCATAATTTAACTGGTAAAACATGACTCGTTAACGACAACCCATCCGTATTCAATACTTACATTCGTAAACGCGAGCAAAAAGTGTACAGAAAGAAGTTAAAGAGTCGTTATGTTAATCAAAATACATATATCTGTTGAATGTGACCAGTAGATATTGTATGTATAAAACAATGGTACGGTGGTGAATTGAATTCTCGTAAAATTAATTGTCATATGAACTGAAACAAATTATTATAATTTTTCGCAACGTTGTGGTTGATGGCAATGTCACCCTTACTACTTTGAGCTGGGTTGAACCTCGCAAGAAAATAAAGAGCTTCTTCATCTATTCCCCATTCAGATTCGCCGCTTACAGAGGGAAGCATTGGCAAATCCAAGGTGTAAGGAAATCGAAACGGTTGAAAATACACAAACACACACATATTTATATATATATGTATATATATATATATATATATATATATATATATATATATATATATATATATATATATATATGTGTGTGTGTGTGTGTGTGTGTGTTTGTTGTGTATGTGTATGTATAGCATGTGTGTGTGGTGTGTATACCGAATGTTGGAAGAGTGAAGTCACCTTTCAACAACGGCGTACTCTACTTTTTTCCCAACGTGAAAAAGTCTAAACATCGTCATAAGGTCTACGCTTTCTGCTTTTTCTGTATCTACTTTTTGTACGTTGCATTCCTTTGCAATTGAAAACTACCAGTTTTCTGATCGTGCTGTCAACATCACGCATCCTGATTCTATAGATACTGATGGAAAGTAGGGTTCCTGAGCACTTTGTGGATCAGCGCCCGCATTCTCTGATTCTTATGTGTAGCATAATACTGATTTACAGATTACAAATGCATCAACAGAAGAATTTCCTGGATATTACACTAACATGTTTCCACTGCGATATTGTCATGATAAACCTACGTCCAGTTTACCTTATTTGCTTATTGAACTGCGTGCCATTTCCCCATCAGTTACCTTTTTTCTCTGTTCCTTTATCATCTGAATTGGCAGTGCTCAGAATACTCTTATTGGTTTCCTTTATTTCCAGCTTATCGGTGACAGAAGTTTTTCGTTGCTGAAGCTGTATTACATCTGAAATCATTGATGCACAAATAATTATCCCAGACTTTTGTTTTTCGTGCTTGTTTTTACGTGAAGAAATAAATCATTCTCTCTGAAAGTCGAAGTGTTTCTCTTTTGGCTAATAAATAAACAGGATGTTATCCCAAGATCATTTCCGGTTTGATTAATTAAAATTGCCGACGATATTGTAGAGAGTTCGTTTAATGACTTCCGTAATGAATAAAATAGTGACCTTATATAAAAATATTGAGGAAAGCCACTTCTCGTCTGGCGCACAGCTTCTGACCTCAGTGGATGCACGCACGTACAGACGCACTGAAATCTCGCCTGGGTGGTGGCGGGTCTTCTGGCAAGGTGGATCGAGATCGTGAGTGGGCTGGGGAGGGCCCCAGGCAGGTGCAATAATGTTAGATGAGGGCCATCATCCCCTGACCGCCCCATCGCCGCTTTTAGAATCAGCTGAGATTAGTATTACGCAGATAAAGGTGTATTTGCTCAACATTTAACTTGAACGGTACTTTGCGATGGATATGAAATATTTCTAATTAGAATTATACGAGTTGCGCATATCAGTGGCCCCTATTGCCATAGGTATCAAAATTCCCCGAAAGCACAATTGTTTATCACTGGCTGGAAGCCGGCGTGAGGAGCCCCCAGCCAATCACCCCCAGGCGACCCACGCACGGGCCAACACGTGAGCCGCGCGCGCCCATAACTCCGCCTTGTCGAAGCCGATTGGTTTAGAGATTCCAAAGTTGGCCAATGGTAGCTGTAGTAGGCGGAGCAAGCTCCCATGAATTGCATTGCGTAAAAGAAAGACATACTCTAAAGCAGTAAAATTCTCTCTATATGACCCTTTTGTACTGCGGTTGGCCAGGCAAGCTTCCTCTATGGTCGGGGGAAGATAATGCCTAGTGGAATCCTCTTTGCGTAATGACCGTGCCCTTCTAACTCTCACACTGGGCATCGGTAGCGGGTATAGAGCAGTTGGGCCGTATGGGGATAAAGCTAGAGAACATTACAGGTGAACTGGTAGTCTGGTGCTGAAGGTCAAAGTGTACAGTACTGGACTTGTGCCGCTCGAGCCCACGAGTGTTGGGGACCGCCCTGAACAGGGAAGAGTGTTACTGGTAGAGAGACAGATACTTGATCTCGTAGTGGGTCGTCCCTCGAGAGATCCCAAGGAGGACATCGGTAGTGAAGTGTCGTCTCCATATATACAAGTGACTTTTTTTAATGCAAGGAAGATAAGACTCAGAGTGCCACCAGTCGCGATGAAGTCTACGAGCACAGACGATCCGAAAATGGAGACGCGGGTGTTGATGCCTGCCGAATTCTCTCTTGTCGTGACGGCGAGACCACTGCCGCCCTTGGACCGTTTGGTACCTGCCGAAGATTGCATCAAGGTGTGTGCTACTCGTCGCCTCCCTGTGCAGACCCGCTACCTTCCCTTCAGTGGCACCGTCAGAGCAGATAACCTGCCCCTTCTGCCGTATCTGTCAGCCATAGACGTAAGTAATCTCACCTTTAGGTTTGTTATGCCCTAGTATATGGATGTGGTGACTTCATCCTTGGTTCCGACTATTAGAAATAAGGGATGACTGTTCTGCCTGGGTGTTGCTTGATGTAAAAGATAATCTTTAACCTCACATCATTAATTCCTCCCTGTGCACCGTGAAGTTGCCACTTCTGTGATATAAGGGCACTCGTGTATATATATGAGCATATAACCGTAAGATCTGAAGTGTTAGACTCTGTCAGCAAAAGCCATTAAATTAATATCGAAGCAATTTATATGTTAGAATCATTACTTTATTAGCACATAACAAAATATTTTCCTTTTTTTAATTCTCATAAGCTTTGGAAGTGCTTTGCTATTGACAGAAATAAAAACATGTAGCGAGTCAGTAATTAGCACTTCTCTTAGGAAGCGATGTTGTGTACATAATCTTAGCAATCTGTTTGTAGTTAGTGTATATTTACTTCAGATCTTATATCATGTAATTTCACTTACTTTAATTAAAGACGTCAGTTAAAGTATTTTAGAAATATCTCACTAAAATCAGTCGTGTTAAGTCAACCCAATGTTTGTTTAGCTAACTAAATTTTATCGATTTTGCATGGTAATTGTTCTAATTTCATTGTTTGTGTGTTATTTTCTTACTACAATGTTGCAGAATTTCGCAGCAAGAACTGATTTTGAAGCATAAGTATGAAAGTAAAAGTAGTTTTCATTGTTAGGATATTTATATCCACAAATTTATTATAGATTTGATAAACATAAGGAGAATAAATGGTTTACAAGTTGATATCATTGTAAATAATAAGTATTGTGTCAGTCTATATATATATATATATATATATATATATATATATATATATATATATATATATATATATATATATATATATATATATATATATATATATATATATATATATATATATATATATATATATATATAATTATAAAATTTGGTAACGCGTGTTTGCACTTTTGTCTCTGCCAGAGGAGAGAGAGAGAGAGAGAGAGAGAGAGAGAGAGAGAGAGAGTAGCTTTTGTGCCTGATATTTGCGAATGAATGGCAGATTTTATGTTGGCCCACCTGAGGGTGACCAAGTAGCTCTTAGAATGAGTAAATGCCCATTCCAGAGTTCACGCACGTCGTCGTTTAATATTATAATATTTGCGGCTTAAAGCAGTATATGTGTATGTATATACATACAAATACACACATATATATATATATATATATATATATATATATATATATATATATATATATATATATATATATATATATATATATATATATATATATATATATATATATATATAGTATATATAGGGAATTATATAGCTATATGAAAGAACTGGAAAGGAAATGGGAAACTCGTAAAAGCTTCTGTTGATAAAGAAGGCGTTCCTAATATTCCTTTTAGATTTGGAACAATTTCAGTGGTATTTGAGCATATATAGTTTTCAAATCTGTTAGTGGGCATTGAAGATATTATACAGATTACTTAGATGATAATGAAAACAACTTACTTCTGCTTAGAAAATTAAGCATGTAGTCGTTGTTTTTATTGTTAAAATTATACTTTCCATGAAATAAAGAAATTAAGATGAGAATATTTTTAGTAATCACCTGACAGGGAGATTTTAGTCGTTAACCCAGATTTCATATCGATTTACTGTTAGTAGATAAGGAGTTCTTTTCAGAATTGTAATCAGCAAGGTTGTGGGTCAAAATTAGTCCTTAGAAACAATTTTTATGAATTTGTTTTGGTAATACGTTTTTGTTTTTCTCCTCTTTTTACGCCAGGGAATTTGTATGCTCCTTTAGGTAACGTGGCCGTTTCATAATCAGTTACCAAAGTCAAAAAAGGCTTTTTTCAAAGACCAACTGACGACAGATTAGAATAAAAAAAAAAAAGGGCAGTCTACCATCATGCCGCAGGAAGTGATATTAAGATCAAAGTTCTCTCTCTCTCTCTCTCTCTCTCTCTCTCTCTCTCTCTCTCTCTCTCTCTCTCTCTCTCTCCCCTCCTCCTCCGTCATTGCGAGAGGAACAAAAAGCTGAATACACCTCAAAACCACCCGCGGCTGTAATGCAACGTTAACGTTATGTTATGAACCACAGCCATTGTGAGAGAAATTGCTCATGAGTCTGTCGGTAACGGAAAGAGGCTGTAAGGAGTCGCCCCACCCAAAAGCTTTGCTCAGATGACGTACTCAGTGACTGCATCTCTGCTCTCTCTCTCTCTCTCTCTCTCTCTCTCTCTCTATATATATATATATATATATATATATATATATATATATATATATATATATATATATATATATATATATATATATATATATATATATATATATATATATATATATATATATATATATATATATATATATATATATATATATATATATATATATATATATATATATATATATGCGGATTTATGTTGACAAATTTCTGCATTGCCCCTGGTTTTGATTTTGTACAGAAAATAACATAATTTCTCATAAAATGCTTTAAAGATGCAATGCAATGATATGAAACTGATAGTGTACTAAAGGCGTATACAAGAATTATATATTTTCCGTAAATCCAGAACTTCACTTCCTATTTCATGTTGCATTTACATTGAAAGTGGCAGTGTAATATTGCTTACCCCTTTTAAATGAGAGCTTAGTACGTCACAGCTGTTTCTTCGAAAAACTGTCCATCCTTTAGGTTTTCGTTGCCGTGATTCTGACAGGCTTATCTTAATTGATAATGAAAATGTTAATTTGAACGGCAGGCAAACGGTAAGAGACCAAGTGCTTGCGCACACGTCATCACAATGGAAATAAAAGAACTTGCGCTTAATGCCAGTGTAGCAAAGAGATCACATAATTTAGCAAATTTGGGCGCGAGGAACTTTGAGTCCAGTGCGGGAAGACCAGAAGGGTTACCTGGCCAGCGCTGGGAGGTAGCTACCTACGAACAACCACAGACAATTACCTTGGTACCGTGGAGGTAGTCGAGTGGTCATGTGCCTGTAGCTTTGGGGCTGCCTCAAAGGGCCTCCTCCCTCCCATACCCTGCGCTTGACCACGACTTCAGCTTCGGGTCCTAACGGCAGTCGTGCCTTCTAACCTCATACCGCTCTGCTCCCTGAGAACATTATTCTTCGTTAGTGCTCATGAAGTTACCTTCTCTCCGTCGCTTTCGATGATTTCAAACTCGGATGTCCTCGGAAAGCTGCTAAGGGTAATCGGATTCACGATCTCTATCTGACCGATCTGGTGGACCGCCTCGCAATTTACACCACCTTTTCACTCTCTTAATGCCCCCCCCCCCCCCGCTCCGTCCCCATCCCCTTGCCCTTCCCCTCTCGTCCTCCTTTTCTTCTTCCCTCTCCTCAGCCTTATGTCTCATGTTCCCTCTCCTCCTCTCCTCAGTCGTCGTCCTCCTCCTTCCTCCTTGTATTTTGCTCTGCAGTTTTTTTCTTTTTTGTGCGCAGGTCACATCCCAGATGACCGCCCTAGGGCGCTAGGAACCTCCGGCGGGAGTTATCACGATACCCTGGAGCTCCCGCTGTTGCTCACTACCAACAATGAGCATTGGACCGGAGACGAGATATCATCTGAATTAGCTGCTTTAGAGAGAGAGAGAGAGAGAGAGAGAGAGAGAGAGAGAGAGAGAGAGAGAGAGAGAGAGAGAGAGAGAGAGAGAGTTACTTGGTTGTAAACAGGCCGGAAAACGTGGCAAGATAAAGGCACTTGATATTTTAACATTAATTAAGGCATGAGTCCACAAATGGATACTCTGATGTACCAACTTATAACAAAAAACTTTGTCCAAGATAGAGTAGTTACTAGCTTCCGGATATTAACTGTGCCATGGCATCTATTCTGCCCTTAAAATTATGTAGCAGACCAACAGGATTTCAGACATTGCAGAATGACCCAAACCATCAACGGCATAATCATTCGACTGCGCCAATTTGACCTCACCTGCGCGGGTAGCCTTAAGGGAAGCACCTATTATTGATCTGCTCTTGGTACCTGGGAAGTGACAAGGAGCAACACGAGGACTCTTAACCGAAATGTGGCCGGGGGGACGATAATGACTATCAACAATACGAGAATAAATTTGAAACCAATATATTTACGATGAGATAGATTTCCGGTTGGCTAAGCAAGTGAAAGATAGAAAGGGTTTTTAGAAGTCGCTGTCATTAGTTCGACTGCAGGAGTATTCGTAGAGATACGCCGTCCTGCATTTCAATTATTAATTGGTAAAAGGAAGCTAAGGGGGGTACGTAGACCTTACGGTTGGTTGGGCATGACGGTGGCGAAGTGGGAACGGGAGGGCATGAATGGAAAGGGTGAAATTGTGGTAGGGGCAAGAGGTTGTTATGTACGCGGGGAAGAGAGTGGATAAAATGAGATGAAAGATGGCTGGTATGATATGGGAAGTATAAGTGCTATGGTTCCCAAATACAAAAAACAATGTATGTATATATATATATATATATATATATATAAATACAATATATATATATATATATATGTATATATATATATATATATATATATATATATATATATATATATATATATATATATATATATATATATATATATATATATATATATATATATATATATATATATATATATATATATATATATATATATATATATATATATATATATATATATATATATATATATATATATATATATATATATATATATATATACAGTATATATACACATTTTATATATTTATTCATACATTAATCAAAATGTTTTAGTAACGAATGAAATCAGTTCTTGCTGGAGATTAACTGTTATTCCCTGTTCTCGTACCATAACGTTTAACTTATTAATGTTTTTTTTTTTCATTCTTAGATGATATAATCTCCTTTTTCTTCTTCCTCAGGTAAGATCACGTTACGGTGGTTATGATTCAGTGGATGAAGATGGACGACGAACTTGCAACTGGGTGAGATTCTTGAAAGTCGCCCAGTTCTACAGCCATGAGGTCAACCTCGTAGGACGCCGGGCTGGCCCTCGAGGCGACGTCATCTTCGAAGTGGTCAGAGAGATCCTCCCTGGCGGAGAACTCTTAGCGTTTCTCCTCCCAGACATGAATGGAGAAAACGCCCTTTTCCTCCCAGCTCTGACGCTTTTGCGATCCTCCTTGTACCGACAGACGATCGACTCCATCATGGCAGAGGCTCCTCTCGATCTGTCGTGCTCCCTCCTAAGTCATCCTGAACCACGACCCACCAACGCGAGTTTGATGTCGCGCGACTCCGACGATGCCTCCCCTTCCCTCTCCCCATCGCCTTCGTCGTCGCCTGCCTCTTCTACGTCTTCTTCATCGTCAGTATTTCACGTCGGTAGATCTCAGTTACAGTTCGGACTACCGCCACGCCTTCCTATGGGCCTGGCGCCTCAGTCCCCTTCAGAATTGTCTACTGGAAGCTCCTCTAGTATCTCCGCTCAGAACAGCGCAGTTTCGCCTACATTAGTACCTGCCAAACGCCGAGAGCGGACCATGTTACCCTGCAGCGAGTGCGGGAAAGCTTTCGACCGCCCTTCGCTCCTGAAGAGGCACATGAGAACGCACACCGGAGAAAAACCCCACGTCTGCGAGGTCTGCGGGAAAGGATTCTCTACGAGCTCCTCCTTGAACACCCACAGGAGGATCCACAGTGGGGAAAAGCCCCATCAGTGCGGAGTGTGTGGGAAAAGATTCACAGCCTCTTCTAATCTCTACTACCACAAGATGACCCACGTCAAGGAAAAGCCTCATAAATGTTCTCTTTGCACTCGATCATTCCCTACACCTGGTGACCTCAGGTCACACATGTTTGTACACAACGGCCAGTGGCCTCACAAATGCTCAGTCTGCGGAAAGGGATTCTCAAAGCTCACGAACCTCAGAAACCACGCCCTCCTGCACTCAGCCAAAACCCGAGTGTCTCCTCCAGCGGCGCCTATGTCCCCGTCGTCAGCTTCGCTGTAGCCCTCTGGCATAAATTCACCCCCTTCCATGGAGGGGGGAGTCCCTTTTTTCAGTGGGGGCCGGAAATAACGAGGCTGGATGCATCTTCTTCATCTCATCACTAAATCATGACACAATGCCAAATAGTCTAGATGCTTCTTGGTTCTTCATCTTTCATCGTATATTGTTAATTATGATGCCTTCCTGACCTGTATTTCCCAAAAACTGTGTTTTACTCTTTTTGTTATCTGGCACGAACATACCTCCTCTTCTTAGTCTGTGATCTCCTATGTAAGTGTGCAATATTTATTTTTGTATATAATGTAAATAGTTGTTCATCAGTCAGCCCTTTGTAAAATAAATCTAAAGAATATGCTACCGTGTTTTTCTCCCCCTGCGAGAACAGCTGTTTTGTCAGTATGCGTTTTGCGAAATGCTGGATTTTTCACTAATAAAATTCATGGAAGGAGGTGATATTATGACATTGCTAATCATTTTTCCAAATAATGAGGTTTTATTTTCATTTAAAAGCTCTCTGAAGCATTGGAACATTCTCTTAATGTTACACCACCAAGGGAAATTTTAAAGTTTTCTAGTGAAGACTGGAACGTCAGGATTAACTGAATGAATTATAAATGAAATAATGTAAAATGTAAACTGGGAAGTACACTTTTAAAGACCTTTAGTGACACATTCTAAAATAGAAAAAGTAAATAACTTCCAAAAGAAATTTAAGCTTTGAGACGTTTGTCCATCTACTGTTGGCTAATATTTTGTTCCAATAAATGTTCTGAAATGCATGATTTTTTCTCGTATGGGCATTTCTCCTACTGATTTAGACTTAAAGCACTAATAATGACCACATTAAACAATCACTCCATTAATGTATTGTGCAACATCTACTGTAATGAAAGAGTATCATATTTGAACCACTGTTATGATGTCAGTTAATCTTACGAAGAATTTATTAACTGAATGAAAGACCTCTTGAATGTAAAATTTAGAAAATCCGAAGCTGCTGCAAGGTTATGAAAATCGTCCATGCACAAAATATGATGAAGAGGTATCTTTCTTCAAATTAAGCTTACTCGATTAATTCATGAATATTTTGGATCGGCTGTAATGAAATATAAATTGATAAAAGGCAATGTGCATTAAATATTAAACTTATTGTAGATTTACAAATATTTGCTAGTAAGCAATGGACAAATATTTTATAGGTTTCTGAAATGTTTTATATAATTTTTCTGTTCACCAAATTTCTAAAGTGGCTTGATTTATTGGGTAACATTTGATTTTCAAGCGCATGAAAATGTGTATGGTCCAGAATAGACCTTATAAAAGCAACATGCACGCTGAATCTGGAGATGTATACATATATATATAATACATATATATATGTATATGTATATATATTTTACTTGATTTTGGGATTTATATTTCTTACAAGAGCTTGAACAACTCTGCGGTTGTTATACATAATATTTCAAATACAAGAGACGGCAAATATTCACAGGTTAGTATAAAGTGATGTGCAGTGTTTTCGAGGCAGTACGAATGATTAATATCATTATTATTATTATCATGATTATAATGATTCAGTCATCTTTCCATAAGCTCTTCATCCAAAAGAACCCATGATTTATTTTTTCTTTAGAAATTACATTTATATTATTGTCAACTGGTATTCAGCTCATATATCAAGGGAATACCCTTTATACGCAGGAAACGCTAGAGTGCATGCTGGTGGTGAGTTTTCTCTGTTGATACAGCAGTTAAAGTTTGAATCTGCCAGTAACCGATGTCTGGTCTTCCTCTCGAGCCACCACTTGCAGGGAATATATATATACGTATATATATATATATATATATATATATATATATATATATATATATATATATATATATATATATATATATATGTGTGTGTGTGTGTGTGTGTGTGTATATACACACACACACACACACATATATATATATATATATATATATATATATATATATATATATATATATATATATATATATATATATATATATATATAATATATTCATACACACACACTTAGAATTAAGCCATTTTCCCTGCCAGGTGGTGAACCGGGAGAAAACCAGATATCATTTACTGATACATTCAAATTTTATAAGTGCTGTATCACTGGTGATCATACTATTAGATCTTACTGATGGCTCAGCAGTCAAAGTCACTGTATTTTCATTGTCTGTAAACCAGGCAGCCTTTCGAATCCCACCGGTGATGAAGCACTTATCACTTATAATTCCCCTTGGTATGATATATACATATATATATGTATGTATTATGTATATATACATATAAATATATATCTACATATTTTACATGTACAATGTGGCATTTTTTATATTCAAATATTAAGCCACAAATTTCGTTTAATATCCAGTTCAATCTACCTCAGGAATAACTTACAATCAAGGAGAATTATAAGTGATAAGTGCTTCGTCAACAATGGAATTCGAACCTCTACCTGGTTTAGAAACAATGAAAGTACAATTACTTGACCACTAAACCATCAGTAAAATCCAACAGAAACAAATCAGTATTTAGCTGTTGCACGTATATTCCAAGTGGACATTTTCACTGTACAAGACAGTGTGAAGGACAGCTCTCTTTATTCTGCATTGCACTGTGAGGAGGTGTTAGTCGTTCGGCTCTCATCAAGTCTTTAGGGATAAGGCTGCTGTCCCTGCCCAAAAGACATTAAGAAGACTAGCTCAACTGTTGTGTTTGCTTTGTCTACAATTTCGTGGCTGTTATCCATCCAAGTGCTGAGCAGACGTAACGTGTTTCTACCAAATTTCCGCGATGCATGGGTAAATATGCGTTAATAAGTAAAACAGATGCTTTTATTAATATAGTTACTGATCTGTGTTAAAATGAATCGGGTGAATGCGTCTCCCATTAGTCTTGGGTAGTTTACAGTTACCTTTGAGACAGCTCCAGACACTAGAAACAAACGCCCACAAAATGTCGGGGGAAAAAAAATTGTGAAACTTGTCACTTTCTGAAGATCATAACTATAATAAGCAAAGAGTTTATTGCGTCTGCGACATAGAATTTGGAACCCTGTAAAGTCCCAAAACACCACAAAAATGACGTTTGAATTTGAATATATTTTAACTTTTGAGATGCTGCGGTTGCGTTCTGGTGGATAATGGGTTTACTATTGTTTGTAAGGCATATAATGGACGTGGGAACGGTTCCGAAAAATTAGGTGAAAGGAATAATTTTTCCTTTAAGGGTGAAGGTTAGTGTAAAAGTTGAAAAGTTAAAGTTGTTGGTTTCAGTCCCTCCCACAGGCTGTTGCCTCTCGGCCGGACATCAGCCGGGTAACCCCAACCTTCCACCATGTCGTCACTCCTGGCAGTAACAATCCAGTAGACAGTCTCACTATCCACTTCTTGACGGGGAGCGAACGCTGGTCCCCAAAAATACGAGGCCAACACGTTACCAACTGTGTACTAGCCAGACGGCTAGTTGATAAGGCGCGTTGTATGACTTTGACAGAGAAGTAAACTATGATAAAAAGAGAGATGTGAAGGGTTTAGATAAAGAACAAAGTATTTAGATTTAACGTGAGAAGTTTGAAAGTGAAGAGGAAATTTGTGTGTGGTGTAGGGACAGAGATAGAATAGGGAGAGTTCTGAGGAAAGCATTGTGTAGACAGTAACTTTTTGACAGCCATCAAAATTTTTTTACGATGAAAGCAAAGCATATGTTAGAATATGTTGATGTATGAGTGACTTTTTTAGTGGACAAGTGAGTCTTAAATAATGGTGCGCTATGTCTCCATGATAGTTTAATATCTCTTGGATGGATTGATTCGAGAAGTCTCTAAAATCAGCCCGAAACTGGCGCAAAGTTACTGTGAATGAAAAGAGTATTAGACTGGAGTTAGAACTGAATTATGTTTGCAGATGAGAAAGTTAAAAATTTGTAGCGATTGGTCATGTTTATAGAAGGACAAGGTTAAAAGTTAGTGTTAACATGATTTAATGGGAACCTGGAGATTGACCAGGAATAGTAAAAAAACTGGAAGTGTTGTCTCATACACATTTTAATAACAAATGTAGTTAATGGTTGTAGGATGAGAGATGATATAATTCACAAAATAGTTAGAATGAGGAAGTTTTCAAGATAAAGACAAAAGATCAGGATTACAAGGAGAATGTCTTTAAATGTATGAAAATATTGTTGAGACAATTCTTCTTTAAACAAGAGAAGTGTGGATGGTGAATGCTTATGGTCTAACAAAGATTGAAGTTACTTAGGTGAGTTGTATGGGTATTGTATTGGTACTTAATGTGAAATTGACTGAAAAGTGGTAAAAATAGTTACCTTTTATGAGAAGAGAGATTTGAGTGTTTGAATGTTGTTTGACCATGTAGAGAGGAGGGAGGGAGGGAGCCAGATGCACTCATGAAAAAAGCGTAATATTTTAAGAGGTTTTGCGTAGGGGGAGAGACGATTCTGAAAGCTTCAGCCAAATGAAGTGTAAGTGCAAGGAAGTGTCGGTAAGATAGAGGGGAATGGCTCACTGTGTGCTAGTGAGTGAGTCTTCTGCGTAGCTACAGAAAGCAGGTTATGTGAAAGTTCTCTTCGCAAGGGCTTCATCCTTTATTGGGTTATTAGGCAACTATTGCTCCGCCCTACCGTACTTTTTAGTCAAAATGTTCCGAGGCCTGTGGCGCATGACGTTATGCAGTAAACATTAAGAAATATATTATACACATTTGTAACTACTTACAATGCTCACTGACGAACGAGCTTTCAATTGGCTCTATCTTGAGCAGATGGGGAACATTAAATTCTGGGTCAAACTTAGGAAATCGGCAGCGAGGACATTCGAAACGCTTCAGGTCGAATACGTCACTGAATCGTTTATATGAGACTTTGGGGATAATGTGAGGCCAGGCAGGCAAACCTCCATCGAAATTTCAGAGGAACTGAACGATTTTCATTTCAGGATCTTTACATTACAGTCAAGGAGAACGTTCGATGCAAGTGACCCTAACTGTGAAGTTTAGCTGAACGGTTCATTTCAACGCCATCAGAGATCCAGCGTGAGTCGCACATGGTGTTCGGCGCATTGCAAGAATAAAGCCTTCTGTGGAGGCTTAAAGGATAACAAAGACCGAGAGCGATATTTTTGTTCTTAGGTGACTACTTTGATTGAGTGACGGCCAAATTTAAATCTGGTCAAGTTCCATCACTCACCTCCACCTTGCGCGCATTTTTTTATTTCCTGGTTATCGAAAGGTAAGGACATCATTTTAAAAATGCAAATTCAGTCATCATAATATAATAAAATATGCTTGTGAAAACCAAATCCAGTAAAAAAAAATGATCAAAATAGATACGCTAGCCTTAATTTGAAACTAAAAATGTGAAAAGGGAGCCCTAGAGCGTTGTGTACTATAAAATTTTGGGCAGTACTTCTATGGATTGATGTATTCAGAACTTCAACTCATGCAAGTGGAAATATGTGAATGCTGCTGTGTTCTTGAAAAAGTGTTCAATAAACATGAGAAGTGTTTTTCAAGATGTCTGAAAAGTTAAAATGCTACAGCCTCTCACGTACTTACTACCAAATATAAAAACAACTGATAAAAACCTCTGTAAAATTTAAGACAAATAAAAAGCTTTATGTAGCCTGAACCGTTTTCGATTTTGTGGCCCGACCTGAGCTCTCTCTCTCTCTCTCTCTCTCTCTCTCTCTCTCTCTCTCTCTCTCTCTCTCTCTCTCTCTCTCTCTCTCTCTCTCTCCAATGTTTTTATAAGAAGTTACTAAAGAAACAAACGTATTAGAATTTAATAAACATTAGGTTGCTTTATTGATATGCCTGTATGTGTTAATGTGCGTAGTATTTACTAACCAGTAACTCTGAATAAGATGTTAAGAAAATTCTTACATATTAAGAAATGTAGTCAAAGGTTTTTGATTGCAAGAAAGATATTGCTTTTAAATAAGAATTCGTTGTACGGACAGCAACACCGTGAAGATTCAACAGAGCTATTCTGTGTTAGGTTAGGCTTGAGTGGTAGGGAATACTTTTAAAGATATGATGAGGTAAAAACATCTTTACAGTGTTGTAGATTGTATGTAGAAATGCTATTGAAAAATAAGAGGGCCATTTCACAAATGATGACAAAAACTTTAGCTTGATAATCTAGAACATAAACAAAGACAGTCTTGGTCTGCCATTAATTTCGAATAACGGTGATAAGTGAGGAGTGGATTCACAACAATGTTCATCATTTCATCAGATGTATTCGCGTCTTGTTCGTAATCAGTCATGTTATTTGCTTTGTATGTTTTTACATTCATGTTGTAACTTCTTGCATGTTTTTAGCAGAAGACTAATAATTGCGTGCTAAAACGTAAATCATATCAATATCAGAACTGCATAAATCGCAACAATTCCCAAAGTGCAAACTACTCTGGGTGCTTACCTTTTAATTAAAGCACTTATTGATACACCTCTCCCATCCCCATTTGCCATCCATCCTACTCCAGTAACTTTCGAATCATGTACACTTTATCACCCAGTCATCCTTCGTTCTCTCCAGACAACCAAGCTGATCATCATGAAGAATTTTTTATCATTTCTCCATAATTCTCCTTTTTCTGTCCGTATCGCTCTGTTGAAACTACACAAACATTATTTCTTGATAACTTACACTTTTTTGTTTTGTGTTGGGGAGTTGCTCGTGCGATTAACATCCACGCATTTCTACTTCAAACTTTGGTTTCTATTGACACTTTATTTTCAAATCTTTCTTGTTTGACCTATTTTTTGGTTTCCCCATTTCTCCTGTACTATCATACTTTACATTTACTCCCAAATACATATACGAATCAACCACTTCCATTCTTCCAACATTCAGTTCAACATTCATTGCTCCATCTTCCTGTTTCCATTTTCCCCTTGTGAACGTATTCTTGCTAACGTTCAGTTTTAATTTTGATTTGAAGTTTTTCTTCACAAACACCAGCTTACTCTGTTATCTGTAAACATCACCCACTCCTAATAATTATATTCCTGATCCGCTTTCTTATCCCACAACTTTAAGCATACATATCACAATGTGAATCTCTCATCGCTCCACTTTGCACTATACATCATCAGCACACACAATTATATCTGTATCAGTTATAACACAAGCATTTCTTGGTTTTGTATACAGCATACAGATTTTCCTCTTTACTCTCATAATTCTAACAGAGCAACGTGAGGATGTACTATACATGATTTGCACACACACAAACATTCACACCCTTGCCTATGTAAATGATGTGATCTTTTGATAATAATCCATCTGCTTATCTTTTTTTATTTGTCAATCACTTCCCTGTCATATACCTTTCTAAATATGCTAAGTAATATTATTCCTCTAGGATGAATTAATCTATCAAAAATTTCTCTGGAACAATACCCGTCACTGCAGCATCTAATGTGGAGTTTGCCCTACCCTTTACGATCTTATATTCTTCGATAGTTGTCTCCCTTACGTCCTCAACAGATACTCCCTAATGCATTTTGAAACTAGCATCAACAACCTCTTCTGCTCTTGCATCTGTCCTCCACATTAAGAAAATAAAGATTAAAAAACTCACTCTGTCGATATGGATATTACAAACTTGTGACACCTTATTTCTGTGTCCTGGTTTTCTTGTAAGACACGTTTTGCTTATTAAACTGTCTCACTTCATTTATTATCCACCAGTACTACATCTTTCTTTCTTCAATAAGTACTTGACCAAATTTACCTCGAATTGTTTCCCATATCTCATCTTTTCTTCTTTCCCTGCGTCCATGACTTCCTTTTTTGTTCTTCTGTGTGTTGCAGCTGCGCTTAAAATTTCGTTAGATCACCTGTCGCTTCTTTTTTCATTTGTAAAAGTTTATACTGAAATGCCGGCTGATTCTGTTTCATTATCCTTGAATAGTGTATACTCCTCATAACCTCCTTTTACTTCAGTATCTTTAAATCGATGGCATTTTAAGTCTATATTCTCCCAGTATGATTTTTTTACACCTCTCATCAAACCCACTTGTGTTTGTACCCATTCACTCCAGCTAGAATTACTCTCTGTTTTCATTTTGTCATTATTTTTGTGATGATCAGATATATACAGTATATATATATATATATATATATATATATATATATATATATATATATATATATATATATATATATATATATATATATATATATATATATATATATATATATATATATATATATATATATATATATATATATATATATATATATATATATATATATATAGTCATTCTTCTGGTCACAATTATGTGCATCAAATCTCTTTTCCATCCACTCTATACAGGACCAATCCAATAATTTTACGAAATATTTGTGTGAAGTTCTTAGTGTCAAGCATGCCTATGAGTATTCTTCTTTTAAAGTCACGTATTTATATCACCCAAGCCACCATCGGAATATATTTCTATAAGCTTCTATATATATATATATGTATATATATATAGAAAGCTACAAATCCTATATATATATATTATATATAAATATATATTTTATATATATATATATATATAGTTGATAATATATATACAGCGACGGACGAGGAATCAGGATATATGACGCACTAACGAAATCGGCCGATTTCGTTATGTATATGTTCGATATATATATATCAACTTAAAATATCTATATATATATATTATATTATATACATATAATATATATACGTTTGTAGCTTTCTGATTGTATATGAATACGGTGATGTATAAATAGTCATATATATATATATATATATATATATATATATATATATATATATATATATATATATATATATATATATATATACATATATCTATATATATATATATATATATATATATATATATATATATATATATATATATATATATATATATATAGGCAGCAAGCCTATAAAGAAAAATATTCCGATGATTGCTTGGTTGAAATAAATACGTGACTTTAAAAGAAGAATATTCATAGGCATGCTTGAGACTAAGAACTTCAGACCAGAGTAATGATTTTCCTTATTTGAATTTGAAATACACAAGTTCAGCCAGTCTTTAATGGTATTTGGTTAATAAGAACTGCATGCAGCCCTTGACAGTCAGTGATACAGCCTTTTCAATACGAATGACAACAGGGAAAACCTTAGGAACGCAGGGTTATCAAGAATCTAAATGATTTCTTACATATTCATAAAATTTCCCAGAAAGGATTTTTTTTTGCCGACATTTATCTTGGGAGATCACCTGAAATGAAAAAAATCGATGAAAACTAATAATGTTGGCATTGGCTTCTGAAATCTGTTCCATTTGGTGTACGTGAAGTTACAGCAGACTTCCTCCCGGCCACCTGTGATCTGGAGGGGAGGGAGGGACGCACCTTTCCAAACCACCGAACGAAACAAATCGCAAAACGGAGCTCGAAATGGGTTCCGAAACATCACGATTCGGGCATCCATAGTTACCTAATAGCCACGTCGGACAACATTAATTATCACACTACACGAAGATTTTAGTATTAGAACACCCAGCATGAACTTCGTATCCCTCTTCGTCATCTTATTTTCTCTCTTCTGCCTGACCCTTTCCCCCTCCCCACTCCCCCTCTCGTTTTCCCCCAGAGGCTTCATGGTTCAAAGATTCAATAATAAACGGATAAATGAGCCACTGAGAGTTCTACGCTTCAGAGACTCACAATTACCTTCGGGCCTCATGTTTCGGTGGCCCGAGAAGACCCCATGGATTACCGTTTTAAGGATAATTGAAGTGACTTGTTTATTGCCTTTTCTGGGCGTAATCTCGTACCCGACATGAGAGCTTGGAGGTCGAGTTCATAGCACATGTTGATTTATGAACATTATTTTCTGTGGATAGTGAAGAATCTCTACGTTTACTCATTCTTTGTTTTCTAAACATAACTCCATATATATATATATATATATATATATATATATATATATATATATATATATATATATATATACTGTATATATATATATATATATATATATATATATATATATATATATATATATATATATATATATATATATATATATATATATATATATATATATATATATACTGTATATATATATGTGTGTGTGTGAGTGTAATAGAGATATGCAGATACGTAGATTAATTCTGTTCATTGTTTGCTGATGGGTACATGCTTGTGTTGCGTTCTGTCGATTTTCCGATTATGAACTAAAGTGTTTTTAATACAAATTCTTATGTATTTTCAGAGCACGTCTGCATTTCACTCCTTTGCCGAGGTGTTTATTATTATTTCTACCGTAGTCAATAATGAATAGTTTTTAATTAATTTTTAATAGAGAAACGATGTTTTCTCTGTATGTGCTTGGTTAATTGCGCCGTTTTGTATCAATATAATCTTTTTTATGTGTTCACTTGCTCGGCCGATTCAAAAATACTCAAACTTTCAGTGAAACTTCATTGTCACTTTCATCAGACCCCATTTCGAAAGGACCCCAAAATTTCGTTTTCATAGTGACTAATTGGACCCAAAAACCTGCACATTTGTGTCTGAGTCGTGTCCAAAGGTTGGATAAAGCGTCGTTTTGGGAGGCGGCCCGCTTTCCGCATCAGAGGTCACGAGCAGTATCGAAGCCGGGTTTTTAAGGAGTCGTCGGTGGCGGAGGAGGTCTTGCAAGGCGGCGGCAGGTGTACCGTCGATGTCATCCAGCGGATGTTAGCGGGGCTGGCTGGCTGAGGGCATCCACTTGCCTCCCGGCTTCCCCAAAAAAAAAAAAAAAAAAAAACGAAGAAAACAACTAAAAAAAGGGACGCCTTAATGAGAGACGTGACTATAAGAATATTGGATACGGGAAGTGAAGAACTACCGAGATTCAGAACACCGTAGAATTTAGTTTGTGTTTTTTCACTAACGGAAAAACCAGGATGCCATTTTCTTTTTTAAATTTAATTGCTCCACTGCGTCTTTTCCTTTTGGATACATTGCTTTTGCTAAATTATTAGCACAGACTATCGCGCACAGTTTGGGCCATGCAAAGTTGCCGTAGAGTAAATGATGAATACATTTTTGTCGTTGTTGAATTTCAAGACTTCCATGTGGTTATTGGTTGGTTGTTTATACTTCGTGTTCTCGATGTTTGGTTTGCTGTCTTAATTTTAGTTTTCTGTAAAAGAAAACTATTGAGATGGCTGTTTGTTTGTCCGTCCGCACTTTTTCTGTCCGCCCTCAGATCTTAAAAACTACTGAGGCTAGAGGGCTGCAAATTGGAATGTTAATCATCCACCCTCCTATCATCAAACACACCAAATTGCAGCCCTCTAGCATCAGTAGTTTTTATTTTATTTAAAGTTAAAGTTAGCTATGATCGTACGGCTGGTACCTCTATAGGTACCAACAGTACATGTACCACCGGGCCGTGGGTGAAAGTTTCATGGACCGCGGCTAAAGTTTCATGGGCCGTGGCTGAAAATTTCATACAGAATTATACGCTGTACAGAAACCTCGATTGTGCTGAAGAAACTTCAGCGCATTTTTTACTTTTTTTTTGGGGCTGCTTTCTCATGGACGCTCATGTTTCTTGTTCATAACTAAACATTTGACATCAGAATATGCTCTTATGAGCTCTGTTTTTATCTGTTGGCCCAAGAACCAGGTGGCCTTTCAAAAACCTTATGTTTTGGCTGATACTGATTAACACGACTAACTCGGTGGTTTCTGCAATGAAAATAAAATAGAACACAAATCATAAGGCAAAGAAATTATTAAAAAACATTTTGAATTTTATTTAAAATTTATGTGACGTTTTTTACTTCAGCGAAGTTAAACACCGTTGGGTCTGGTCAGTAGTTGGGTGGATGCCAATCAAGAAGGGCTCGGTCAGCAGATAAGCCTCTTAAACATCAGTGGGGCAGGGGATGGGAGCGGCAACCTCACCCTAAAGGAACTTGCCGAAAACGGAGAGTAACTTTTGTAAATAAAATACTGCTATAGTATATATATATATATATATATATATATATATATATATATATATATATATATATATATATATATATATATATATATATATATATATATATATATATATATATATATATATATATATATACACACACACACAAGTGTGTGTATTTACGCGTATGTACGTTAACGACTAGTTCGCCAAGTAAGTTTAATTCTTAATTCATTCGTATTGTAAACCTAAAGGGAATCTGATATTACCGTGGAAAACATACTTTATTGAGCATAATTACTTTAGAGTGGATTAGGTATAATGATTATGTGTACATTGTATATGAAAACTGAAATAGATCGGTAGTCATTGATATGCACAGCACATTAGTAATTTGCTCATCGCCCCAAAAACATTCCGCCATTTTCTTTCGCGTGAAAGGGAGCAAAATCGTCTTAAAATTTAACGTAAGAGAAACTTCAAGCTGCTTTATCTCGGAGGAACTCAGTAATTACAGGTGTCGTTCAGAAGCATTAAACGCGTTGAAATACTGGCGTTGCCACATGGTGTGGACCTGTTGCATACGAGGCTCGTAAAACGTTTCCTGCATATTACTTTAGTTTGAAGAACAACGTTAAGATGGCATTAGTCAGATTATACGGCAGTAAAAGAGAAAGAAAATATGGTGAGGAGACAGAGGGACGAGTGAAGAAAATTGAGAGAGAGAGAGAGAGAGAGAGAGAGAGAGAGAGAGAGAGAGAGAGAGAGAGAGAGAAAACGACGTCCAGTATAAACAAATACATAAACCAACAAAATTGTGGTTCGCCGACTCACCGTCGAGATAAAACACTCGTAAACAAGTATTAAAGGCAAAGTGAAACTGAAAAACAGCCTTGTAATTAGCACATGCTTGGGATGAATAGCGGTTAATCGATTCCAGAGTATGACGGGGCGTAAATAACAACAATGAACGACCCTACTTGAGACAATTCCAGATCTCCTGGAATCCATTCACTTGGGTACAATTCTGTCAACTTGATCTTCCAGAGGTTTTTGTTCCCTTTTCTGGAACACTTTGCGATACAGTTTTTAAATTTTTCCTGGGTAGAGAGAGAGAGAGAGAGAGAGAGAGAGAGAGAGAGAGAGAGAGAGAGAGAGAGAGAGAGAGAGAGAGAGAGAGTATCTTTGTAGACCTTTGTATCTTTCCTGCAGTACTTATTACATAAGGGCAAATCTGCTTGAATTTTATTATTTTACAGTAATAATGGTCAAACAAACACTGCGTCAGATTAGTTAATTTAGTACAGTATATTCAGTCATAGGACAGATTTGTGCAACACGTAATTATTTTCACAGGCCCGTGTTTTATTAAGATTTATTTATTATCTCTTCATTTCAATCTTTTTCTCTAAACTCATTTTATTTATATAAAGGCACTAGTTTCGTCATTCTGACAGCTGTTGTTGGCAAAAATCGGAAAACGGTTAACAGAACTTGATTCATAAAAAAAGACCCACAAAATAACTGTTCAGTCGTTAGAAATGAATAATGACTGTGCACATGTGCATTTTTCAGTTAATAACCCAGTTAATTTTAGTTTTTCCAAAGAAACTGTCGACTTTAAGGGAACAAACAATAATATTTTTTAAACTGGAACAAACAATAATATTTTTTTTCCCAGTTAAACTGATAAGCTAATTTTTTCATAAAGGATGATCATGCTTTTACTTTTTATGAATAATTTTTTTTTTTTTAATCATTTAATTTTGTCTGCATTAAGGAACAAACAATAATATTTTTCCCATAAACTGATAAGCTAATTCAAGGATGATCATGCTTTTACTTTTTTTTTTTTTTTTTTAATCTTACTGTCTGAATACTACTCATATTTCAAGGAGAGTACATGCCGTTTCCTTTGCGTTCAGACTACACTTCACAATGTATTTTTTTTTATATTTTTGTATTTCTGAAGGCCTAGGTTGTTTTAGGAATCTGGCAGCTCGTTCATTTGATTTTCCTAGTAAAACTAAAGAAAAGCAAACTGGAAATGCAGGATTTCTCGTGTAGTATGAGAAAGTTAAAATTCGTTTTAGATGCCGCTGAATATTGTAAAATAAAAGTTAATGATTTAAGAAAGTATTCCGAGTAGTGTTGCAAGTGATTGTATTGTGTTATTGTAGATACAAGTTTTGCTTTTGTTTAAAATTCCAATACGATCTTTGAAGAAATAAGGCAAGATGAAACTTTATTCCTAGGTAATGCGCATCTTAGCAAAATTGTCTCATTAAACTTCAGTATCACAAGCATTGTGAGTAATCCATATTTATATTATTTTTATTATAACAAGGGAAAAAACTGAATGATAACAGGGTCTTCTCAGTATATCAAAATATGGTTTCATGTTTTCCAGTTGGAATAATTTGCCTGAACAATGGCCAAAGAAATATTAGATCAGAGCCTGCTGATTAGGAGGTTGTCTTTGCTAGGGAAGGGCTTCGGAGAAAAACTGAAATATTCAGGATCTCATTCACTCTTTAGGTACTGAATCTAAGGTGCGTATAAACGAGAAACTGCTCACAAATTCATTGCTGTTTTATGGAACACAGCACTCAGCGTATGTTCCCTTCCTCCATGCATTACATGCAATCCCTTTCCTCTTGGATAAAATGATATAGAAATGGAGTATATATAGCTACGAGGAGATGGAGATGGACTCACTTTTACTAAAACCAAATAACAGTATTTGTGTCTGTGTGTGTGTCGTTTTTATGACTCAAACGGGCATGTAAGTTTTGAGGTGAGGGTTCAGATGTAGAACAACCGTTTTGAATTAACCCTGGTGTTGGTAAAGACTGAATGGTAATAGAGTTACAAAGAATTGCTGGAGACATCTTTTATTTTTCTTTTAATTCTCACTCGGACATATTGTGCAGTTGTTCAAAGGGGATTTTTCACTCAGGTGAATAAAAAAGAAAATTTTTCATCTGTCCAATTATGATCATGCTGTTGATTGAGTTGTCCTGAACCTTAAATTCTAGCTCGTCTAGAAAGAAAAAAAAAGAACAAACAGTTTAACGTAAGAACAATGAGTTTAAAAACATATGGGCCAAGTCTTTAACATATCGTCAACACACTGACAACTTAGGTATTGTCTTCGTTTTTCTTGTTCTAGAATGGAAAATGCGATCTGTTATGCCAAAAAAGTCCTCTTATATGCATAATTATTGTCTACTCTATAATTTGTGTTGAAACTCATTTAGTTTCCTCACGAAACATTTGGGAGTATTAAAAAAATTTTGGTTCAGCACCAGAACTGTTCATTGGGCAAGATTTCTTCTTCTAAAATCTATTTATTTTCAGTTTAACTGAATAAGAAGTTTGCTGTCCTTGTTAAAACATTTTCCATAACGTAAAATCATTATTGATTCTGAAAAGATTTATTTTTTATTTGTTTTACAGAAAAAACACTACTTTTGTTCGATGGGCTGGACAATCAGTGTCAGATATCATTGCACTGATTGACAGTTCGGTTCACTCTTCATTACTTATATCAATAAAGATGATTTGTAAAATATATGAAATTCTTATTAATTTGCAAGTCATTGTTGGGAAACGTTAGTTTATGCTTTTATGCCTACAGCCAATAATGAGAATAATTAGGCTTATAATAAGATAAATTCTCATCTATTTACTAATCTTCAAACAATAACTGGTGCACTTCAAATGTAATTTCTACAGCATTGTTAGCATAATAGATTTTAATTCTTTTGCTTAGGTCAGACCAGTAAAGAAGTAAGTACCAGATTAAAACAACACAAATATCTTGTAAGAACAGGTTAGACTAATAATGCTCTATTTGTGCATCCAAGTGAAAAGTCCCACAGAATAAATTGGGCACAAAGCACTGGAATATTACTAAGTAATGCAACTATTTCCACGGACTTATTGGAATCCGTTATGATTCAGTTGACCTGGGATAAGAACCTAAAGGATTTGAAAGACAGAATAAAGAGGATTACCAATAGATAGATTTCGATGGTAATCTGTTGACCATTCTGTGACCTCCCAACTCTTCGTATTCCTTTAGGATTTATACACACCATATATGTATGCACTTATCTTGGTATATCTTTAGTTGCTGTAACCATGTCTTCATAATAACACGAAAGTACTTAGCATCTCAGTTGTTTCACTTTTCCTTCATGGTTGTAACTTTGTTTTATATATATATATATATATATATATATATATATATATATATATATATATATATATATATATATATATATATATATATATATATATATATATATATAAGATTAATGAGTCTGCTATTCTGTATGAGGTATAAATTTATTTTGATTTATGGACAAACTCCCTTAAATCGTAAAAAAGCTGGATTGTTACAGCATACTTGTACGCACTCAAGGCAACTTCTTTAACAGAGAGACCTTCAAATCACACTGAGAGGCGTGTGGTCATAGTTTCTTAAGGGAGAAAAGCCTTTAAATTATTGCATCGTTGTTGTGGAAGGATATTGATCTTGCAAGCTTCCATGAACCTGTCAGAGTTTAGCACACTTTGGGAACATTTTGCCATCACTTCAACAAAGTTGCAAAAATCCTTCTTAGGAGACAGTCTTTCAAATCACAACAGGGAACTCGGGAACTTTTGTTCTTACCTTAACCCAGTGATTCTCAACGTGGGGCACAGGGGGTTAATTTGATTTTTAAGGGGGGGCAATTCGAGAATGAGTTATTAACAGTGCATTTTTTCTAGCAAGTCTGTGTGAGTATGAGTATGTGTGCAAGTTTAATACATACGGTGTATATACAGTATGAATACTTAAAAACACTTGTACATGTGTAATTGCATATGTACTGTTTCACCATCATTACAACCATCAAATGGTTTTCATAGTTTCAATGCAGTACCAAGAACTTCGGGAATACAAAATGACGAGTCAGTTAAAACTTTATTCAGTATAAAAGGAGCGATGACATGGTTTCGTAATGAGGCAGAAACTAAATGCCCAAATTCAACCAGCTTTGCAAGAAAACTCTTTTTACCGTTCCTATCTTCATATTTAGCTGAATGTGGCTTTAGTGCTGTAAATTATTTACTACTGAAGAAAAGAAATCGACTGGATATCGTTAAACGAGGTGATTTGAGACTGAAGGTGGCTAAATGAGTGCCTAATATAAAACCTCTCTGCAGCAGGGATGAAGCACAAGGATCTCACTAAGACTAACTTTAGTAATCTTATCTTGAGGTGAGCTCAGATTGTATTTTGCATTTGATAGGTACCTTTATTTTATTGCACAGTAATTCAGATGGTTTTATATTGTATAAATTTCAGTTCTCTACTATATGTTTTGAAACTTTGCTGTTTTCGTATGAGACAGTCCACAGGTATTTCTTTTTTTCTTTTTTATTACCAGTGAATACTCTTTGATTATAACTATCATCATCATATACTCTTTGATTATTACTATCATCATCATCATTATTATTATTTTAATATTACTTAATATTCTTTTTTTAACAATATCTAAGTAATTTCTTTCTCAGAACTTAATTGTTCTTTGGTTCTTTTATTTTTCTCTTCCATGGATCCCATGTTCTTTGGAAGTTTGTTTAAACCAAGTTAATGGCCTTTCGGGCTTCCTCCACGTGAAGAGGAGTTCACTTTTATATATCAGCACAGGGGGCATCAGGATTTGAGAGGTGATTAGGCGGGTCATGGCCAAAAAATGGTTGTGAACCAATGCCTTAACCTGTTGGCTCTTCAGACCTATCTGCTGGATCTTGCTGGCATAATGCCTCCGAGGGTCTCTACGTTGTGTTTGTCTGTTTCTGTTAAGAATCATGGCTTAGCTTTTTGTGTGCAACAGAGAGAAATTTTGCCTTGGTAGTGGCATAATTATTGTATTTTGTGTTAGCACGTCATTGATTTAATAAACAGTAATACATTGATTGTGTCAGTGTATTACTGTTTATTCAGTTTCTGAAATATTATGCTGTGATTTCTTTAAAAATGTATGCATGTCCTTATGTTTATGCCTGACAGACTGAAAGGTATTGCTGAAATTGTTGCTGTCCTGGTTTATGTTTTCCCATATCAGTTCCATTAGTTAGGAATTAGTTAATTTGTTTAGAGGGTAGTAATACTGTAGGCTCAAGGAAACTAGATAGTTTATCATTGTTTCTTAGTGTAAAGTATTGTGCATAATCATCATGCTTAAGTTGAACCTCAAGGAAGGAATCTCAAACCAAAAGTAAGAAACTTGATACTGAGGCAAATTTGTGGAGGTAGTGCCCATCCCAACTGTCATGTTGAAACACTGAATTGGTACTATGCAAGGATACAGAATGAAAGTAAACTTCTAGAAGTTGCAGCTGGTGTGGGTCTGAATCCAAAAAAGCTGGACTGTCTGTCCAAGAAGAGCGCCATCCATGAGTACTCTCATGCTGCTGATAGTAATTGTTTTAAACATTGGTGGGATTAGGCATACACATATTAAACCAGGATAATTATGCTTGATAGCTTAAAGGTGTTTTTATAACAGTTGAGAATTCAGTGCAATTGATGTTTCTATTAAACTATTTTTCTCGGAGTTTTGCAACTGCCAAAATATTTCCAGCAGTAAAATTATTGGTAAGCGGTTCAGGTGGTGATGTAGATGTTTTGGGGGTCTTGTTGAGGAGCTAAATTTAGGCTGTGATGTAGAGTCCAGTCTGCAGCAAAGCTGATTGAAGTAAGTCAGGAAAAGTAACTGATCATCAAGACAGCAACACCAGGATCTGCGTCTTTCTGCGTTCAAATGACGACAGCTGACACAAAATGCAAATTTGCTCAGGGACTTGGATTCTGTCAAAGAGAGCTTCGACGTCAAATATATCATCACCAAGGCCTTTATCACCAGCAAATAACTACGAACGGATCCTAGCTTTTGTGAAGGAGTATCAGTTCAAGAAGAGAGTGCAAATAAATGACTTTATGGCCCAATGTGTGTGAAAACTTAGTATCTTCGTTGGATGAGTCTATGATGGTAGAGCTGCGGACTGGCACTCGCTGGGCCGGATTTCGATTACCCCAAGGCCGGCTGATGAAGAGTTAGAGAAATTTATTTCTGATGATAGAAATTCAGTTTATGCTTTCTCGCTATAATGTGGTTTGGATTCCACAATAAAATTATTGGCTGGTTCAGATGGTGGTAGATGTGCCTAAGTAACCAATTGGTTCTTCCAGTCTGCACGTAAAATAAATCTAATCCTTCAGGCCAACCCCAGGTGAGCTGTTAATCAGCTCAGTGGTCTGTAAAACCAAGGTACACTTAAGTATTTATGGCTGCCTTGTTGCTGGACTATGCTCTTACTCATCCTTCACCCAAGAGGTCGTCCACGCATGATGCAGGAAAAAAAACCATGTCTTGTCTGCCAAATACAACTTTCCTTATGCAGCCCATGGAAAAGTGTGTCATCAACTCCAAGATACATCTTATAAAAGTAACGGTATATGATATCTTGGTTGTGGAGTTTACTCCATTTGAAGGCATAGAGAATACAAGGAAGAATGCAGCCTACAAGTTGGGAAAAACTGCAGCCTATGTGATGTAAATAATGTGAAGAGAGTATGACATTTGTGCAAATGAAGTGTGTTATGCCAAAATAATGAGGAATTAGGGAGGTTTGGCCTCCCTGGGGAATAATAAGAGTAAAAGAAAATCTGTCACTTCAGCATGTGAGAGAATCCTCTAAGCAGTGCTCTAGACCTGACCTTCTTTGCCTTCAAAAGAGAAGATACCGGACAGCATCCTCTGAAATGCCCATGCCATCACTGCCCTCAGTGCCCTTCAGCATTTGATCCATATTACCCACAGCCAGATTAATCTTGGGCTTACCTGTCACACCCTAGCTTCGACGAAGTGTTATACTTTTGTAATTTTATGCGTTAATAATCAAAATGAAAGTATTCCCCAGATGCAAAATCTCATGATTCAATGCTTCGGAAAGTAACTCGAAGTGTTTTGTGAAGGCAATCCATTCAACGGTTTTTGTTAAGCAAAGTGAATTGTTTTGGAGGGCCGGAGGCGACTGGTATTGGCATCAGTGTGATTTCTTTCATTTTTGTTCTTCCATCATTTATCTTCAGAATGTTCATGGTTATTCACGAACAAAGCCCCGAGAAGAATTAGAATATAAATAAGAATTGGACTAACATGAGCAACAACAATACAAGTATAACTGTACAGAAGTTGGGGTGATAATGATAATAGCATCCCTTATTTACTTTTATATATGCTACACTCACCACTTCTTATAACAGAGTTAACTGTGAATCTCTCTTGTTTTGCAACTATAAATTACAGCCCAGTCAAGTGAAAGTCAGATAATCGTTTATGAACCCATAATTAATCACTGTTGCCAGATGACACGGTAGGCAAAGAATCATAAACAGCCCACGAGCAATCATTACAGAAGTACTGGCAAGCGTCGGGTCGTGTCCTTTGAACAGTCGTCTTTTATATTAACGATATGACAAGATAATAACTGCATACGTAAATACAAAGGACTCAAAAAATAGACAAAGGTATGTTTCGTAAAAATAGAAAAAAGAAATGTTGAAAAGAAGTGCAAAAAGTTTGGATATTTATAATTGCTCAATCCATCGAGGACTGGGCATCGTTGCCAGAAGCAAGTTGGCGAAAAACCTTAAATGAGGCCCGATGGGATTGCCAAATAAGGGTTTAAGAGTGTCAGGGTACAAAGTTACATGCATAGCGTTTTTCCTGACGTTCATACATTATATAAATGTACACATGCATGCAATTAATTCGTGTAAACATATAATTTATACCACATGTAGGCAGGGAGAGAGAGTGTGAATGATTAACTTTATGAAGTACTGTCATAGTGCTTAATTTTCGTGACTTCATTTATATGATGAATGTTATCTAATTCATTTGTATGATAAAATTTTATCTCTTCGTTAATTCATATATATTATAAAAGTCGTCTCTTCGTAATTCATTTGTATTATAAATGTTATCACTTCGTTAATTCATTTGTATGATAAATGTTATCTCTTCGTTAACTCATTGGTATGATAAATGTTATCTCTTCGTTAATTCACTTGTATGATAAATGTTATCTCTTCTTATTTCATTTGTATGATAAAATGTTATCAAAGGGCAGAAATCCATAACACAAGGCTTTCCTTCCTGGCCTTCAGTTTACCAGTACTAAATAGTAATAGGGTTAATGTTAAGAAAAAGTCATCGTGCAACTTGAAAATCGCCATAAAACCCAAATTGCGCTTCTGATTTTTCATATTTTGAGAACATATTTCAGCTCAACAATTAACATGGAAAATACCAATGCCATAATATTCATTGTCAGCAATTATTCATTTTGATATTCAGTATCTAGCCCATAGTTATTTCTAGTTTTATTTTGATACATTGTGAATCACAAGATATTGCACATAGATACTTGTAGTTATTTCTACTTTTATTTTGGTTCATTGTGAATCACAA
>NC_089790.1:36037943-36050443 GCF_040412425.1 Macrobrachium rosenbergii
TTTTGTTTTGTATTGACTATACAAATTATTGACTATACAAATTTTTCCCACGTTAAAACAAATTGGTTGAATTGGCGTTACACCAGCACAATCCTTCACGGATTTTATCTTTTTTTATGTATAATTTAGTCTGACACCCTGATAATGTACAGTTATTTGACTTTGAGTCTTTATTAAGATATTTCATTTAGTATAATTGTTTGTGAGTCATCTGTACTTCATCGTTGACGTCGGCCCATTTAATCCTCGAAATTCTGAGTTCTAAAATTTCTGTTAACTGTATTCAAATGATTATTTTGCCACTGTTACATTTTATTTTTGAACTGTTGCAAAATTAAGCAGAAGAAAACTGCAGTTCCCATCTGACTGATGGAAACTGAAATTAGAAAGGAAAGTGGGATGGGTCATTTGGTTTTCTAATGATCACCTCAGGGTGTTGTTCTTTGTTTCACAACGGGTTTACAGATATAAACGTATAATATATACGCGATCCATTATTGAATTTACGTTAAAATTTTCATTCTACTTCTTATTACGTGATTGAGAACCTAAGGCAGATGAATAAAAATCATTTAGTAAACTGCCGATAAATGTCTTCTACAATCTAAGGGACTTATCTATTGTACGTGTGTAATCAGCAATATTTTTATTAATGTTTTTCATTTGGTGGAAGTGCCCTGGTCATGTTTTGATGAATCCCTAGGGTACTTAATCGCTTGCTGTTATGACCATTAAATATAAAGGAAGCTTTTATGAAATAGGTATGGATATTATGTTTGTACGTATTGGTTTTAATTGCAGTTGTAATAATGGATGTAACAGAGAGAATTTTCAGATTTTAACAATAGTAAAGGAGGGGTAGAAGTCGAAATCCAATAGCAAAAACTTGAAGAAAAAAAATAGTTCTGATTCCTGTAATTAACCTCTTATATAGCAAGAGGACCTTTCGGCTGCCGACAAAGGGAGTTGTTAAGAGCATTAGGAGCATTAATTATACAAGGAACAATGTCAAGGTACATGTTAAGATGTTGCATGGTAAGATGACAAGAGAGAGAGAGAGAGAGAGAGAGAGAGAGAGAGAGAGAGAGAGAGAGAGAGAGAGAGAGAGAGAGAGAGAGAGAGAGAGAGAGAGCGAGCAGCTGCAGAATTCAAGAGGGGGAAAGAGCCTGTTGGTAAGGAAAGCAAGCACATACACACAATTTTCTTACCATTAAAAGGAATCTCATGAAGATGAAGAGATCTAGAAGGCAAAGGATTGATCTTTTGAGAAGGATAGAGGCGAGAGACATAATTAACATAATTACGACTCCGAACAATAGGAAAAGAATGTTATCCTCCTCAGAAGCTCAAACTGGAAGCGAAACAAGAAGCCAATAATCACACCAACCCCGAGGAACCCGGAATGACGGAATGGAAAAAGAAGACAAAGAAACTTCCATGAAATCATCAAAGTACCAGGACCCCGGGTAAGACGAAGGAGGGGCAGTTCGGGAGCCCTGGGCACTGGCGTGGTACCCTGAGGGTCAGTCGTTACCAGGGGGGCCAAAAGGTCTTGAATGGGTATCATCACCGGCGTGGCCTCGGGCCGTGCCCCGAGTGATCTACTGGGTGGGTATGCGTGTATGTACGTATATTTCCAGGTGTCATCTGAAGGCCTTATTTGTTTGATTAACCGGCAGGCTTTGTCCAGACCTCTGAAATACACAGAACAGTTGTTCCAGTGTGAAAATCCGAACTTTTATCAGGAAACTCCTTTTTGGAAGGCTGGTGAAGATTTGTGTAGGGCAGGACCAAGGGACAGGCGGAGGTTCTTGTTGGGTATGGGCGGAGCACTAATGCATGTATGATTCGCTCAGTGTCTTATCAGAATGCGTGGGAGAGATGAAGTCTGAAGGTGTTGATTTGTGGCTGATACGTGAGTGCAAGGCCTTTGTGAATCTCTGAAGACTCACTATTCGTATCCCTGCTGATGTAAGCTTTCAAGGGTCTCGAATCGCTTCTGTATGAATGTCGTGTCAATTGGCGTTTCCATTTTTTTATGTTTGGTCATATAAGATCACGAGAACCTACAGGCTATCTGTCAGGGAAGGCTTCATTACAAGTCTAGGAAATTCTCAGCCGATGTCTCAGTAAGAAAGTAGTGACTGCAGTGTTACCGTAATATGGTGTTGTTGTTGCACTAAATAGACATTAAATACAACATAAAAAGATGGAAACGGAAATTGGCATGACGTTCATACTGAAGTGATTCGAGACGTAAAAGCTTAATCAGTAATGATAGGAGTAATGAATGTGACAGTGATGATACGAATAATCAATGTTAAGAGATGCACATAGGCCCTGCACTTACGGTCTAAAACCACCTTCATTAAATAAAAAGTCATCTATGCATGTATATGTATATAGATATACATTCATGTATAGATACAGTTATATATACACATATCTATCTATCTATATATATTTTATATATATATATATATATATATATATATATATATATATATATATATATATATATATATATATATATATATATACAATCATATATACACACACAATCACGTATGGAACAGAAATAAATTTCTGGCAGAAATAAAATTTATTTCTGTTCCACACGTGATTGTGTGTTGATTATTTCTATCATATTCGCTCAGAAGGGATAATTCAAATGAAATGCAGTCAGTTGGGCCATTGCTGAATCCGGAAGTTGGGGGAAAACACGCTGGTTTTCGAGGCAGTTAGCTTGCCCAGGTAAACCCTTAGGTACAGTGGTACTTAGGTTCCGACTTCTTCTATGACTTGTATGGCTTAGTTGGCAGTGGCCTTGCTTTCAATTGAAAGACCTGTGTTCGATCCTGATGTGAGTCAGAATTATATACGTATATTTATATGTATATATATATATATATATACAGTATATATATATATAGGTGGGTGGATATATAGTTATATATGGGAGATATATATATATATATATATATTCATCCACAAGTGAATTTTTATATATTCCTAAATACTTATCTACAAATACTTTCTGATTGTATATGAATCACGGTCTTAATATCGATTTCACTTCACCATGGCAGAGGTGGGTGGATATCGGAATAACTGAGTTCGACATCCAAAGGGAATTATATATGATACTGTAAGTCTGATTCCCCTACGCCCGGCCGGAAACCCAAAAGGTATAGGTTCGAATAATGGCCGGGACAGATGCACTTACGTATAAAATCTATATTCCCAAGGTAAAATGAATCATGTTATATATATACATATATATATAGATAGATAGATAGATAGATAGATAGATAGATAGATAGATAGATAGATACACATGCACACACACATACTGTGCATACATACATACATATGTAAAGTTCGCACAACGGTCATGGCATAAAGTCAAAGGGCTTGCTGTATTTTCTTGTCGACTGTATTCCGAAAGTTCCATAGGGATCTACTACTCATCTGCATATAGTAGCAATAAGGTGTCGTCGGCATAATTTCCTTGTGGAAAATCTGGAAAATCTATAACTCTCGCCCGGATTTTCACTTCATGCCGAATAACACTAATATCATTAGTCTGATAGTTTTGCATATAACATTCCGTCTACCCCCTTGCTTTGGAACTCTCTCTTCCTCCTGTTGACTCTTTTTCATGACTCCCCACTCTCTCTCTCATTTTGAAAGTGCTCCTCCAATACTACCCTTCCCTTCTTTTCTTAAATATATTTTAGTTTCCTTCCCTGCTAGAATGCAGAATTAAGGGTCTCGTATTAATCAACCCTCGCAGTAATACCACTCTTCATCTCTTGTAATTTATTTTCTTCATTACAATTTCCCTTCCCATGTGGTATCATTTTTCATTCCATATGTAGATGAGATAATGATGAAGGGGAGATGGAGTTTGCTTGGACATGTTCTTCCCACAACCCCTGGAAGAATAGTACGTGATAGTGTCAGCCGGGCTTCTGAGGCCACCAGAAGAGTTGGAAGATCTGTCACAGAGGTCGTTTATGATTTTAATGGTATTCTTATAAACTGTTTTATTTTCACATTTTCTATTTCCATGCCCCTCTTGACGTCAGCAGTATTGCCAAGTAAGGTTTTGATATTTATGTGATTGACAGATCGAAGACGAGCCCCTTTCTTTATGGATACGTATATATATATACTCGTATGATAATAAAGTGCAAAACTTATGGCAATCAAAATCTCTTAGCTATAAGGGAAGAAAGCCAAAATTTGTGAAGATTATACGCATGCGCGCCCACACAGAAACGTATATAATGCATTCATGTACTCACACACACACACACACACACACACACACACACACATATATATATATATATATATATATATATATATATATATATATATATATATATATATATATATGCGTTTATATATATTATATATATAAATGAAAATTAGGTTAAACTTTTTACTCTTCACTACCGAAATCAGTGTGCGTATTGTTTATGATTTCATTGGCGCAAGATCAGATCTGGAAGGTAAACTTTCACCATATGAATATACCCACTTTGAACAAAGGGCTCTGATTAGAAGACTGGTCGTAAATCAACAGATGAATGGGCTGCTGAAAGTCAATATATGTGGCGTGGCATACTGTTTGTATCTGTAAACGTAATACGAGTGAACGTCAGCAATACATTTCGCGTATAGAAGTGTTTATGTATTTTGTTAACGTATGTGGCCTTATTTTTTCTGGGTATCTTGTCGTCTGTTATTTAGCTCTCTCAATATATGGGCTAGCTTAGATTTATTTTCCCACGTAGAAGGATGCTGCTGACAGTGTACTTTGCTTGGCACACTGTACACTGTGCTAAAGGTTCTTTGCAGTGTTCCTTCAGCTTCAGCTCTATTGCTTTTTCTTTTACTATTCATTCGTTCTTGTCCCTTTCTCATTTGTTGTCCAGCTTCAAGTTTACTTGTTCCAAGTTATTATTGAAGCGCAGATCTTCGGACGATCTGTATGAGAGTCCTGCACACTGACTTACTGGTCACTTTTAATAATGATCGTAATAATAGATTTACTTTCTTTCTCGCCGAAATAATATACGATGTGTGACAGGTTGTTTGGGATAACATCACTGAGGAATCGGACGATTATGGATGGCCCCTAGGTAGAGTCACCTCCATACATTCAATTGGTTCGAGATAAATATCAACTGTGGTGGTCACATTAATCTTACAGACAAAAGATATATGTGACCTGATCAACCACAGGGCTCAATGGGGGCCGCTGAAGGCGACCTCACTCACCGCCTCTGCGAACGGTAACTCGTTCCAAAAACTCTCGGATTGCCCAGATCTGCTACCCGAGGTTATCAGGATGGGAAGATGACAATAATTCGCCGAAAATAGGGATGCACATACTCCCAGCGCAAACAATATCGGCTCCTATCAAAAGACGAAGGGAAGGGAAAATAGCTAAAAAAAAAGGAAGAAAAAGAACAAACTGGTCCTTTGATGATATCAGTGTTAGGATCTGACCATCAGAAGCAGGTATGTTGATGCCGTGTCCAGGGCGCGATTGGAGCCAAAATGCCGCCGAACAGCTCCTGTCAACCGGTCCAGCTGCTTCCTGTCTTTGGCTATAATTTTGGCTATAGGTCGGTCCAAATGGCTACGTTCAGGAATAGTGGCATGATCTGGGCCGCATGTCTGGTTGGATTGGTGCGTTCCCAGGGTTGCGTTTAATCTGTTCTGAGAGTTGCGTTTAATTTGCTACTGTGGCGATGATCGCGTCGTGTTCTATTAGGGACCTTGAGTGGCAAGGTCCTGGTCTGAGTCATCTACGCAGAAGGAAATTGCGATGCCGATTTTCTTGGAATGTTAAGAGATTTGTACAAAACTGAGCCAAAGGGATTTTATGCCATGTTTCTTTCAAAATGTGGCACCAAACGACTCTTTCATTAAAGTATTTTTCATTTAAAACTTACCATGAAGTTTGTCGCTGAAAGCTTTGTTAGTAAATTATCGATAGGGTTCACAATAGAGAAGAGTGAAGCACAGCTTAATCAGCATGTTAGGGACCATGATTTTTAACCTTGAGAAGCGCAATGTAGTGAAAGTTAGTCAGAATGAAAACATAGACTACAACAGGGAGTTAGTCATGTAAGACGCCAATTCCAAGTAAATTTAGGATAAGGAAAAAGATTAGCGATAGTTATTATAAAATTATATGTTGTAAAATTTTGTTATATCTCCTTAGTTTATAGCTGGAACGGCGATGTATTACCATGAACATCAGATTTCTCCTTAAGAAGATTAAAAAAAAAGCAGTCATAATTATTTCCTGATCCTTTCCAGCTTGCATTTTTATTGTTTACTTCATAGCATTATATATATGTAAATATATGTATATTTATATATATTATATACGGTATATATGTATATATTATCTTTTATTATGTCGAAATTTATAATCAGAAAGTCTGTCATCTTATGGGAGTATGTTTTCCTGTCTTTTGTAATTTTGAGAAAAAAAAATAGAAAAATATTTCTATATACGAGTATATAGATAAATCATTCTCATTGATATGGACTATTGGTTTTGCTCAACTTTTCAATATGATGCTGAGTTATCATTATGAAAAAGGTATGGCAGCCCCTCTTGTATACCCGTCAGGAGCGCAACATACGCACACAGTAAAGCATAAACATTAGAATTTGACTTGAATTATGTTTATTCCTACAGGTATAGACTATGATGCTTTACCCAGGTTCATTATATACTGAATTTATTAGTATATAAAAGTATAGCACTGGAAATGTTATAAACTCGGTGGATAATGATTAAATGTTGCCTAGTATTTTCTTTTTTGTTTTCGTTCCATTGTTTACACGGAATGCTGAAAACTAATGTAAATAAGAGTTATTTGTTATAATTACCTGAAAGAGTACTTTCTATTATGCACTATAATGAGAAATACAAACTTTATTTAAGAAAAATGTTTAGTGTAGAAAAAAATGATTAGCGTTTGAGAGCTTTGTCAAATTCAGATGATGAAATTTACTCGTATGTGGAAATTTTATTACTCATTGATAGCTTTAGTGTGGGATTAAAATGGCTTCAGATATAAAGTTGTTACTTATACAAGGTAACTATTTTTATATTCACAAATATTAAGCAACCAATATCGTGTAGTATCGAATTCACTACCCTTGGGAATGGTCAAAATTAACTGTATGTCGTTTTATCTGAACCAAAAGCTAATCCCAGTTTCATATATATATATATATATATATATATATATATATATATATATATATATATATATATATATATATATATATATATATATATATATATATATATATATATATATATATATATATATATATATATATATATATATATATATATACATACAAACATATATATATATATATATATATATATATATATATATATATATATATATATATATATATATATATATATATATATATATATATATATATATAATGTGTATGTTACTCATTTTTAGCCTTGAGGATACATCATGTGATATGAAACGTTGGCATTTGACAAATCGCACTGTTATCAAAACCTGGATTGTGTATCAACCGAGCCTCCGTTTCTGTCCCCTGATTATATATGTGTATATGTATATATACACATATATATATACATATATGTATATATACATAAATATACATATATACAAATATATGTATATATATATATATATATATATATATATATATATATATATATATATATATATATATATATATATATATATCACTTATAACGTATTACTTTTTTATACATAGATGTTAAGTCACAGATAGTGTTCAATAGCTAATACCTCAGGAATAACTTATGCCCGGTGGGAGTTATAATTGATAAGTACTTCGTCACCAGCAGGATTCGAACAGTTACCTTGTTTAGAAACAACGACAGACAGTGACTTTGATCACTTAGCCACCAAGAGAGTTGTAAGTTGATATCGATACATATACCCGTCAAATTCATGTTCTGTGCTTAGAATCAATGTCATCCCACCCCCACCATATCTGACTGATAAGTTTGTAATAATTGGCTTATATATAATTATGATAAAAATGATAGTTCCGTCATTAATACTTAATCCTCCTTTTTCCAGTTGTTTATGACCTAAGGAGCGTTGTTTGTTTTTACGAAATTCTTCTAGTCACTACCCTTCTTTGCGAGCATTAAGTTCAGAATCCCCTTACTATTATAGCGTTTTTTATAATTCTACTATTATAGAATTTTACAGATATTTTTGTGCTTAATTTTAATGTTTAGTGTATTTTCCTTTATTAAGGTGCTAATTTATTATTTTAAATTTTGTACAAGCTGATTTTCATTGAATTTTGCTAAATATTGCCTAATTTTTAAGGATTATGCAATTCTTCGTTCGTGTTTGTACTTTTATTCTAGCCTTGAGGATGCGACTATGAGTCTTGAAACGTTGGCAAAATAAATGCGCCTGAGCACGATGCCTTTCCCTTTGATCCCCTGATGAGATGTACCTTGACCAGCAGCTCCATCTAAGGTTTTATATATATATGTATATATATATATATATATATATATATATATATATATATATATATATATATATATATATATATATATATATATATATATATATATATATATATATATATATATATATATATATATATAATCTCTTCATTGTTATGGGGAATATTCGTGTATTATTTTTTTAAATCAAACATGACAAAGATTTTTAATGATCTGTAAAACTGACTATTGAAAGGTGATAATAGTTTCACAGATATATATTTCTTTTGGAGGATACTTTTGTAGCATAAGCAAGAATAAAATTAACGTGCAGAATCCAATTTTTCTCTAAGCTCCAGCAAACAACTTCAGCAGTTAGATCAATTTTCCATTGAAAAATTTCCGTCGTATTTTCAAACGTCCGTTCCCTAATAAGTTCTGACATCCGTAATGATGAAGGACTTTGTTTTACATAATCAAAGCATTTTTCCTCTTACGTTCCTGCTTGAGCTGTGATGAACAAGTAAGCCTGAGCATTGACATTTTCAAACAATTGTCATTCCTGCTTTCATATTTTGATAATTCAGGATAAACTATACGTTTGAATTTTGAGTCTGATCATTTTTGGGCTAATTTTTCTTCATCCAAAGTATTGACTTCATGTCGAATGGTTTAATGAATGCGACTTTCATGGTATTACATATAACATTCGATTAAGGAATATTTACGAAATAAGCTCGTAAAATTGAAATAAGTTATCTTGCATGATCCCACTGCACTGCAGTGAACAAATAGGTAGGCAAATAGAACACTATGTCTCGCTTACGGTTTTGCTTTGTTTACTTTGTGGCTAATTTCTATAGATTCATTTTATAGCTGAAGGGGAAAGCTCCTGTCTGTTATGATTACACACACACACATTATATATATGATTACACACACACACACACATATATATATATATATATATATATGTATGTATATATATATATGTATGTTTGTATATATGTATATGTATATGTGTATGTTTTTAATAATAGCAGTGGATCTTTTTAATAGCATTATATTTAGCATTTTATATATATATATATATATATATATATATATATATATATATATATATATATATATATATATATGGTATGTATGTATGTATGTATGTATTACCACTGTGCATCATTCAACCATAACTGTGTATTTTCATGCATTTTTGTATTTTTTTATTTCTGCTTATGTAATTTATGCATTTATAAAAAAGTTCACAGTTCTTTTGCCAGTTCACACATAATTTTTATATATCTAATAAATTGAAATACGGGATTTTTATTTAGACAGACTTGTACCTAACATCAACAACATTACTAAAAAGGTTTGCTTTAACTTCTTAACAGATTAAGATGAGAGAAGAAATGAGTCAAAGAATTGGTGAGGCAAAAATGGATGTGGAGTGTGTGGAAAAAAGCTGGGTATGTGTGAAAGGATTGTGGGATCAACTATCCTTTACGGAAGTGAGGTGTGGGTGATAAAAGCGAATAGAAAGAAGAATGTTGAAACTGGTGGAATGAATAATTGGTTGCTTCGTATGTGTGATGTTAGAAATATTTGGAGTGGTGAGAAATGTGAAGATATGTAGAGGACGTGGCAAAAGGTTAGCGAAGGTGAAAAGATTGTTTGATCATAAGAAAAGAATAGACGACGATTGGTTGGTGGAACGGGTGTATTCTTCTTCTAAGGATATATTATGAATATCAGTTATTCCAGAAAACTGAAGTGTCATTAAGAGACATAAACCTAATTTTTTTTTTTAAGTAAAGTAGCCTTATGAACTTTTTTTATTGAGTCTTTCGCCAAATGTATGACAACCTCTGTAATAAGTATCTCATATTTTGAATCAAGGAAATTCCAGCTTTATTTTGGTCCTCTGATGCTAGAAGGAGTAAAGCAAATACGTTTTCATTTGGCCATTAAAAGGTGGAATTTTAGATGACTGCTTCTTGTGTTAACGTATAGTTTTGAAACTTCATGATCTGCAGTTAATGAAAAACTTTACAAAAGTTATCAAAGAAAATTTACCCACGTCTGTCCTGTCTTTGAACTAATGAATTAACTGTGCATTCGAAGAAGACGTTAATGGGTGACGTTATAGCCTTCAAAGTTATTGGAAGGGAAAGCCTTTCAACTTCAGGATTCGGCAGAGTGGGCAAAATAAGCCTCAATGGCAGTGTGTGTGTGTGTGTGTGTGTGTGTGTGTGTGTGTGTGTGTGTCTGTAGGGGTTAGACATGATGGGTATGAGCCCTCTGAGATGATATATGATAGGCGAATTCTGAATCTTACTGGCTAGATATCTGTCTGCATTTCAGCATCCAGGAGACTCTCTCTGCTAAGGGAAACGGCTTAATGTTTTATATACATGTACACACACACACACATATATATGTATATATATATATATATATATATATATATATATATATATATATATATATATATATGTATACATATAAAATATATACATACATGCATATATGTACACACACACACAAATATATACACACAGTATATATATATTTGTGTGTGTGTGTGCTGGTATTTTGGAGGAGAGGAAGGAATTGAGGAAATTTAAATACCAGCTTCGTCTTTGATTGAAGATAAATATAAGATTGTTCCTTTTTCTTTCCCGTCCTAGCTGAAGGTGGCAAGTCTCTTTTATTGTGCACACACACACACACACACACACACACACACACACACACACACACACACACACACACACACATTCAGTTTTCATCCAGTATCATACCGAAAATCCTTTGGAGAAAATATCTTTTTCATAATGCAGTCGTTAACGCCGTAAGGTAAAGAAATTATGCCGAGAGAACCGGTCACATATATAACAGATGTCAATTACAGATAGTTAATGGATCTTTTAGTTAAATGTTTATGGCCCAGTGTTGGTCCTGCAGACCAATTCTGCGCGAAGTGCTTGGTTGCATTTCCCCATAAAGTATGCTTAAAGCTCAATAAATATTACATTTTACCTATTGTCCACCGGCATTTTGGAACTTTTTTCCCTTCGGCTGCTGTCAACACATTTGTTTACTGTCTTCTCGGGTGCCCGAGTCCAGTTTCTCGTTGTTGGTTATATATTTCATTGACGAGAGTTTTATGTTCTTATTCGTCCGTTCGTCAGTCTCTTTAAAGTAGGAAACATATCGGAGTTTCAGAGAATTATTAGAAAATAGTAATCTCCCAACAACGCAGCCTTCGATATTATGACCTCTGGTATTTGTGACCTGAAAAGTACCTGGTTAATAAACAAATTCTTGATGTTTGTTGTCGCAGGTACTTATTTTTCCTCTTTTATTGGCTCGTAATATCTTTCTTTAATGTTGACTCATTCTGCAATTAAATACGTTAATTTTGTTTTCTTTATCGTTAAATCTAACATTTTTAAAAATTTTCGTTTATCTTAACTCCTCAATCCACCGTCTTCATTCCTCCATTCCAACCATTTATTCCCAGCCTTCAGGCCTTCAACATAATATATTGCCTTTTACATATCAGCTTACTGCTTCGGCTAATTCCTCTCCTCCACCTCCTCCTCCTCCTCCTCCCCCTTATCTCCATAATCATCATCCTCTTTTTCGTTATCATCATCGAATTTCCTTCTTTCGTTTCTCGCTGTTCTACCCTGAGGGCAATCGCCTGATTGAAGTCAGCTCCGATGATCACGACTCCATCACTGAAGGAGGCACTTCACGCCGTCCTTGCGTGCCTGTTTTGCAAATGGAGGAGTCTCTCTTTTCTCTTTCTCTCCGTCCGTGTCCTTTTATCTTCTTGTCTTTTGGCAATTCTCGACCGGAAATCGGCAATCTGGATGCCGAGACCGTTGCGCCTCCCTATTGCGAAATCGATATGTAAATGCTAAAGGGACACTTGTCGGAGCGAGAGCGGGCAGTCCTTGTTCGT
>NC_089790.1:36055443-36092943 GCF_040412425.1 Macrobrachium rosenbergii
ACTCCATACCTGAGTTTTTCTGGGTAAGATATCTGAAGTCTAACATAATTGTACCCAACCTCCCGACCCATCAGCAAGTCAGTTGCTACCATTTCATTCGAATTACTCCTTCGCCGTGAAATATTATTTAAATAATGAACGCATGTGCACGTGTTTCACAGAAATAGATTTCTAACTCACATAGGGAACGAACCTCGGTAGGTCAGTCGATACCACCTTAGCCTGTCACTCGGGAGACCGAGATTCTTTCCTTATGTGAGTCAGAAATTTATTTTTGTGAAACACGTGTTCGTGTTCATTATTCCCATACATATACATACATATATATATATACATATATACATATGTATATGTATATATATATGTATATATACATATGCAAAAAATACATATATACCACATATTTGTTCAAAGGAGGAGTAATGAGTTGATTCATGAAAAAACTTCCATTGTTCCTCGTGCTTCATGTGTGCATTCTGATTTCTTGAAGTGTACTATTATTCAGTCCCTGATTCTCATGCCTTAGAAGCATGAATATAAAAACAAGCAATAAATCAAACATATTTACTCTTCGATAATTATTTTTTCTTTTAATACTGTTACGTTGGCACGACTTCGGTCGTCGTGCAGGAAAAATGAAAGAAAGGTCAATACAAGAGCAGACATAAACAAGGTTGGAAAAGTTACAAAATATGAAGAACACTGCTAATTTTATCAGCGTCACAAAACTCTTTGTATTTCAGAAATGAAGGACGTTACAAATCTCGTCAAGATCAGTGTGTTGGGCTTATCTGGATCTGGAGCGTTTTATTTCTTTTTCAGCACAGCGTTATGAGATAGGTATTAGAAATTGCCAAATAATTTCCAATTATGGCGGAGCCCAACGGAATAACACGTGGATAATATATGATTTCGGAAAATTAGTTTAAGTGTAATACACATCGATCACATTGCTTATAGGGAAATCGTGAAGTGCAGTACTGAAATGCCCATTCTATGATTCCGAAGAATGGGGAACAAGCGTCGCTGTAAACAGTCGATATGTAGGTTATTATATCGAATCGTGTAACGAGAGTTCTGGGTTAAACAGTGATTCTTTTTTATGCCTCGTTTTTCTTTATTTTGGTTACTCATCACTCTTAGTGAACACTTGTTTTTGTAAGCTACTTGACCTTGATGAAAATGCCATCTACTTAACGTCCTTCTGTTATCTATATTACTGTCTCAGTAGAAATCCCACCATGCAGCTTCCCTGCATACTAAGTTGCCAGATGTTATGTCGGGTAATGTTTAAAGCCGCCTCTATCACCTTTACTTTTATATGATGGAACAGTTATATTTATCAAACCCATTCCATCTTCCAGACGTACCTTACAAACCCCAGCCAGCCACTTAATTACTTTCACAATCATACTGTAACAACTCACTTGTGGTTCCGTCAAGTGTTGTCATCATCTTGATTGTTTCTTATTGTCCCATGCAGTCACTTCTACAGGCATTCTCAAACTCCCACTAACCGTTTTCACTCATGCGTCATCATCCAGCTCTTTCCATCTTTTTAAGCCTCTTCACTTTTGCGTCATTCAGCTTTTCCTATCTTCTGTCTTCCACATACAGATTTTCAAAACACTCCATCCAAGAAGCATCTCTCCTTTTTCATGAGCTTATTTTGAGTTCCACTTTTTCATTAAACTTTCACCATATACCTCCCAGTAGAACAACTCATTCTCCAAAAGAGTTCTCGCTCACTTTCTCCCTAATATTATTGCTGTTTGTCTCCTTTTGCTCTCATTTTCAGTTTGACTACCCTGTACCTCTTCTTACATTCTTGTACATGATCTTGTCTGTCACAGGACTGCTTCACAAGTAATTTTCTTTTTCTTTACTAACGTATTTTCTTTTTATTTCCTCATGTGGTATCCCTGTCGATTTTGCCTGGGCTTCACAGTGCGGTGGCCCAGAGTTCAACCCCTGCTTATGGTCTGATAGATTTCCCTGGCAAACAGAACTGTACTGTCCTGGCGAGCTAAGATAGGGATTTGGTGGACCTCATAGGTCTGCCTATTGAGTTGTTAGCAGATAATCCTTGCTTCTTTCTGCCTGGGTCGTGAGGGGCTTGAGTGCTAATCATTTATGAGTATGCTCAGTCTCCAGGGCGTTGTGCGCTTGTGTAATGGCCTGTCTCTTACCTATGTCGTCATGAGCGTCTTTGAAAACGCCTTTAAGTCTACTCAACTCCACAAATATTTTCTTGTCTCTATGATCCTGTCATGGCATTTTGCAAACTTCTCATGTTCTCTTCCTGCCTTAATATTTTTAATCTAAGTCAAAAGGTCTGCTTTCTTCTAATATGCCCTTCTCACTTGAGTCTTATTAATTCGCGTTTCTAACGCATCCTTTGCATTTTCATTTTACATCTGTTAAAACTTTCACTTCAGCTGAATAATGATTAGATATACATGTAGCCACTCCGTCTCTCACAATCACTTAAAATAATTTGATTTCCACATACTGTGCTGTAACAAGCACACACACATATAATTTAGATATATATATATATATATATATATATATATATATATATATATATATATATATATATATATATATATATATATATATATGTATATATATATATATATATATAATCTTCATGCCTATGAGTCTGTAAAATGTTCCTGGGGTGAAACATTATTTCTTCTTCCTCTGGGCCATATGCAGCACTGAGCTTATATATATATATATATATATATATATATATATATATATATATATATATATATATATATATATATATATATATATATATATATATATATATATATATATATATGTGTACATGTATATGTACATATATGTGTGTGTGTACATATATATATATATATATATATATATATATATATATATATATATATATATATATTATATATATATATATATATATATATATATATATATGTATATATATATGTATGTATGTATATATACAAATACATATATAAAATTGTATATATGCCAAAATGTGTTTTATACAAATACATGTATTCTTCAAATCCCTTTTAACGTTTTGGGCACTCTTATCACTACAAAGCCTTAGATCCAAATGCAAGAAATATGAAGTAATTCTGATATCCGGCAGCGGGAATCGAACCCGTATCCCAAGTAATCAGAACGGGGTTACGTTGCCGACCTGATCCTCTCATGGTCGTAATTCTTGCATTTGTAGTGACAAGGTTGTCCAAAAATGTGAAGAATTGAGAAGTTAAGAGGGCATTGTGGCTGACTATTACAATTACATACATCACACACAAAAAGTGACAGTAGATTCTATATGTTTACATTTACACACACACACACATATATATATATATATATATATATATATATATATATATATATATATATATATATATATATATTATTTATATATATTATTTGAATCGTTTGTATTTAGCAATTAGATGACAGTTTCATTTAATTTTGTGTGTATGTAGGCACTTTCAATAATAATCTGCTCGTTTGTATACTGAGAATTTTACATCTAGAATTTATATTAAAGACTGCTGTTCACTTTTGAAAAAAAATTATTTTAGCGAGAATATATTGTATGAGTATCTTTAGTACGGTCTTTCATTATATGTCATTTCTCTCGTTTTTGTTCTAGTTTATAAATTAATTTTCGTGCTTCCTTTTTTATTTACGAAACATTCTTTTTAAAATCCCGAAATCAGCCATTTTATGTGTGTCTTCTGCTTGATAATCAATCGAAATTCTAATTTTGTACAAATGATCTACACGTCACAAATGTGATTAGTTCCTTCCATTCCCTTGCTTTCTTCTGTTTGTCAGGGCGTTTCTCATTCCGAGATTCCTGCCTTTTCTGTCACACACCAGCCCTTCACAATCTTCTTGTACTTGGAACGCCTATTTGTAATTACGATAATTAGAATGTTTCTGCTCACATTGCGTCATTTGGTGAAGCTACTGAAAGAAAGTTACTGTACAGTCTCGAATAAGTGAGGTGATAAGAAAGACCAATCAGACTGATTGTCCGACAAATGGCAGGTCGGGACGAATTTGCTCTCGGCATCCGCGACCACAAATTGTAACTCTCGGGAAATCGTTACCTGCTGCTGTTCCAGTTGACACCACGCTTTTGTGGAAATGAACCTTTCTTTTAATCATTCTGTGATGATGTTGATAAGGCGAATCTAGTTCTGATGATCTTTGGTGCATTAGTTATTGTAAAAGTTTTTCAAAATGTCCTTATAATTAATTTTCCATTGACAAAAATGGGAAAGTGTTAAGTATATGCAATTTTGTTTTATGAAAAAAATCATATTATAACATCTTGAAACAGAGGCTGATTCCAGAAGTACTGTATAACTAATAGATTTCGATCGCTCGTACTTCTGTAATAGTGAAACCCAAGGAAATGCCTTGAAATCAGGAGTTTGCATTTATTAAATTTTTATTTATTTTTATTTTTTGTATGGAAATCGTTAAAAAAAAAAATACAGAGAACTGAGTGCCCGGAGCCTACGATGAAGACCCCTGTGTAGATCACGTCAGAACCTAGAAAGAAGTTGGGGAGGGCTGGGTGGGCATCTGGTGATCTGTTGTTGGCCCATTATGTGCCCCGCCGTCCTTGTTAACGTTAATAGAAGACGATAAAAAATAAAACACTATTTCTTTTTCTTCTGTTCTTTCTTTTCTGTTTTTTTTAGGCTGCGACATTTTTAAGGTGACGTCGTACCGCCCGTGGCCATAACAAAAAGTTGGTCCTATACCCATTAAACGCTACAGAAGATAACTAGCAGTTACCGTGGAATTATCTTGCGCAATGGAATATCACAAGATGAAAGGGAAAAGGACAGGATTACTCATCACGTCAGGGTATATACGTAGAACTGGATGAGATCTACGAAGTTATTACAAAGGTATTATATATATATATATATATATATATATATATATATATATATATATATATATATATATATATATATATATATATATTTATATATACACACATATATATATATATATTATATATATATACACACATATAATATAATATATATGTATATTATATATATATATATATATATATATATATATATATATATATATATATATATATATATATATATAAAATGATGTTTTAGAGGTAAGAGACGGGAATGATAGCTGCCTTAAATGATCTTGGTCCTATAAAACGTTTTAATGGACTTCACCTTGTCAGTGATGACGAACCCAAATCTGTAAACCAGGCGGGGTAAATGATTTCATTGAAGAGATAGACAAGACAGCAGGAAAGATGGCCATTCGAGATGTGAATGGCTATGAAGGGTTGAACAGCCCTCTTGGTCATTGAATTCGTGACTCCTTAATAGTATCTGTAGGTTTATGGTAGAGACTGACATATACAACGAGTACAGGACTGGATGTGGCATATTATCAAGCATTCCTCAAGAGCTGTGATGAAAATATCTAAAAAAACAATGGAAATGCGACGATCTTGCAAAGAAGTCCAACTAATCCAATTGGAAAGAAGCCTCCAGTAGAAAGGAGGGAATTTAACTAACACGGCCTTTTATCTGGCCTTGTCAAGGCAGTAGAATGAAGTTAAGATTCATTGGAATATCATGAGATAAGATGAACTAATGAGGATAAGGTAAGGTTGTGGATCATCAGTTGATATTGCCTTAAAAGAAACCATACTGATGGAAACAGAGAACGCTTTGAGATTCCTTGTATTTTCATGCGTGTGCATGGAGAGCGTGCAAATTATTTAGCCTTGGTGGAAATGCCATCTAGTGTACGAAAGTTGGTAATATTATGGGGATATTTATATTCACGTATATATCTGTATGTGTATGATATTTAATAATATATATATGTATATTATATATATATAATATATATATATATATGTGTGTGTATGTGTGTGTATATATATATTTATGTATATATGTATATCCATATACATATATGTGTGTGTTTGTGTGTTTGCAGCTTATCTGTGTTGTGTGTGTGTGTGTTTGAGTCTGTGTTCCGCAGCAAGTTCTTTGGTCCGATCTCGGCCCACCAGTCGACTTAGTATGAGAACAGAAAGACTGCCTTTGTAGCGTCTCCTTACCTGAAGGAGGGAATATATAAGAAAAATTCGACCCATATACAATTTTTCTGTGAATTCTATGTATACAATTTAATAGAAGTGAAACTCGTTGCAGTTTGGGATATTTGCCTCATGAGGAATATGATTCATTCAGTAATTTACAAATCACTTAGGCAATTCTTTAGTCTTAGAAAGATTGGTAAAAGAACTTGAATAAAATTTCATTCTCTGTCAAGGGTCGTGTTTAGTCTCCATTATTCGTTAATTAACGTGTTATCTGTAACGTGCGTTCTCCTCCAGCCATCCTCTCTCGTGCTTTATCTTCCACCTGTTCGGTTCAGTTCAGGTAAGCATTATACATTGAGTCCCATAATGACCCATTTCCGGAAGCTGGTGAGGACGTTAGGCTGGGAGGCGATCACCACAGGAGATAATTACCGGTTACGCTCGTTACCTGATGTTGGTCTTGCTCCCACCACGGATTTTTGGCGGGAGATCTGATTTTTCGCGGGAGAGGCTAATTACGCGTGCGTCAAATGAGTGAACCGCCAGGATTTGTAATTTGTTTTTCCTGCCCTTGTGCCCACTTAATGTTAGGCTTAGGGCAAAGCTTAACTGCATGGCCAAAAATTAATTGATTTATCGTATTGATTTTATTTTCGATTTTTTTTTCATTGTTCGAATTTTTTATAAATAGTTTAAAAGTTATGACATAAACCTTATTTCACATGCTGCTAATCGTATTTCTTGTGGCATAACACGATAAGTAATAATTGCTTTACCTAACTTTTCTGAACAAATGTAATAAATCTGAAATGTCAGTGGACACTAGAAAGTTTTGGAATATCATTGTTACGTATGGCTTCTTAAAACAGACTTCAGTAAAGTACGAGAGACCGAGTTCAAACGCGACCAAGTAGGTAATGAGCTAATGGATAAACACTGATAAGGATTGGGAAAGGGAAGGAAGCCGCTGAAGGATAGTAATAGATAACCCACTTTAATGACTGATCATAACTGGCTTTTCAGCTGTAATTGTTGGTCACATCTTTAAATATTGATTGTTTTATGATGGTCTTTCTTTCTTTCTAGGGTAAGAAGATCGTACAAGTGCAGAAAAGTATTTTTCTATGACAGGAAAATTCGACATAGTTTTACTGCGTGTTTAGTTATAAGCATTGTGAAACTGTTGGTTGCATGCCTAACTGTCATGATTACATACATTACATACATACATACATACATATGTTTGTAAATATATATATATATATATATATATATATATATATATATATATATATATATATATATATATATATATATATATATATATATATATATATATATATATATATATTTATATATATATATATACATACATATATAATATATATACACATACATACATACATACATACATACATACACACATACACAACACATATAGAATCATTGGCCATGATCTCAAAATATGATTCAGACAAAATCAACAATTTCGATATTTTCCTTCCCTTATTCTTATATCTCGGTTACCTATTTTTTTTTTTTATTTCTTACATGTTTTTGTTACCTTTTTCTCGCTGTTCATTTTCCCTGCTAGCCATCACCTGATTTATTTCCTTCCATTTCCACCTTCCTTCGGGGATCGGTAATTTCTGAGCATTAAATCTCCCGCTCTTCCCCATATCCTGCAGTTTTATGGGGTACGTTATTGTTTGGAAATTTATGATGCGGATTAATTGGCCGGATTTAATTACACCGAGGAAGAATTCCTCCTCTCTCTCTCTCTCTCTCTCTCTCTCTCTCTCTCTCTCTCTCTCTCTCTCTCTCTCTCTCTCTCTCTCTCTCCTCGGGTACAATTTAACATGCAAAACAGTTTCAGCGGTACATTTGTGGCAAATGTTTCACGTGTACCTTGCAATAAATTGCCTGTAAGAAAGGTTTATCTTCGCACGATTGTAAATGTTATATATGCTTAACAAAAAAATATCTAAAAAGAATGAAAGAAACGCAATAACAATATTACAGTGATGAACTCCAATAACATTTCCAGTTACTTTTTTTTTTAACATTCCTCAGTAGCTTGCTATTTTTCTGAGTGCAAGTGCAGAGAACAGAGAACACAGACCACCAAAATCATTGCGTCCACTTTGTGAACTATTCAAATTCGTAGAGAGGAAGTGGGCCTGCCGTCGGCTGCAATAAGTCATTCTGCCGTCTAAGACCTACAGAGGCCCGTGTTTAGGGCAGCCGGCCGTTGCTGACCCGGTCACAAGGGAGTGAGCGAACAACATTGTCATAAGGGAGCACTTCCGATGCCATGGGGTGAATGATGAGAGAGAGAGAGAGAGAGAGAGAGAGAGAGAGAGAGAGAGAGAGAGAGAGAGAGAGAGAGAGAGAGAGATGGGAGGGGCGGTGGTTGGAGTTGTCGCAAAGTGAAAGTGAGAGAATAGAAAGAGGTGAGGAGAGAGAGAGGTGACAGAATGGCATACACACTCACAGAGAGAGAGAGAGAGAGAGAGAGAGAGAGAGAGAGAGAGAGAGAGAGAGAGAGAGGATAGCATGACAAACACGGTGGGGGGTGGGGGGAGCGAGGAACTGTGGGTAGCGAGATTTGAAAATCTGTGAATTCCTGAAGAGGATGTGAGTACAAAGGGAAGATGCAGGAAGGAAGGAAAAAAAGGTAGAAAAGTCGAGGTAATACGTGAGTGTCAAATGGAAATGAGCTTCAATTGGTTAACGTCTTTTCCTTTGTTGCTTCTTCCTTTGGTCAGTTTCAGTCATCTGAAAAAAAAAAAACAACCCAGCCTCTTTCAGATGTTATTTGAAGGAGACTTTAGGCTGAGGCATAGAGTGTCCATGAGTTTATTCAGTACTAATAACATTCTCTGAGGTCATAAATTTTTATAGATAATTAATTTGGTATTAATTGAAAAGCAGTGACAGCTAAGCAGTAAAAGTCACTGATTATTTACACCGTTTGCTAAACACGGATATAAGTTACTCCTCATACACACATATGTGTGTTCATGTTCATATATATATATATATATATATATATATATATATATATATATGCAATATATATATATATATATTAATATATATATATATTATATATGTGTTTATGTATATATATATATATATATATATATATATATATATATATATATATATATATATATATATATATATATATATTATATAATGTGTTTATGTGCATGGAAAAAGCTGCATGGTTTATGGAATGTTCCATGGCATCTTTATACAATACGTTGGAATCTCCTTTCTAACACTGCCATACATAACCATGCCGGAAAAATGACTAACACCTACACATCAGTGTTTAGTATCTTTCACTGGCACAAAATGACCATATTTTCTACTCCCTTTTAAGCGTAGTTCTTTTCTTTCTTTGTTGTAGGACTGTGAACGTAATTCTTACCTGGGCTGTCAGCCCATTTTGGGCAAGGACACAGAAGAGAGAGAAAGGAAAATGAGACAAACTAATGAGGGGAAGGAGAGGCCAGTATTACTCCTGGTGGAGTGAAGGTGTGAAGCTGCTACCGGTACATTCATTTATATTCTTATATTTTCTTCTTCTGTTGTTCTAATCATTCATGTTGTCAATTTGGGAATAAGAGTTTTATGACTTCAAATTCACCTTATTTCAGAATTGCTCTTTTGAGCATTTATCATTTGACAAGTCTCTTCTGTATTTTTACATCAACACAGTTCTATCTAGGATTTTTATTGCAAATCCTGTCCCATATAATTCGTATCACCTTTCTTATCAGACGGGTTCCTGAAAACCGTAGGTTCTCTTAAAAACTTAGTTTTTCTTATCTAAAGGCTGGAATAAGGACAGTTCGTGTGCTTTTAGTTTACTGTACCTTTTCCTACCCATTATTTCTCGATTCTATAGTCTTCATATGATCGTCGTAAAGATATTTTAAGAAATTATAGATTTCTCTTTATTTTGCAAAAGAACTTTTGGTACATTAGTCAATTTGTTTTTCATTTCAACCGGAACATATTCATATTTCACTGTAAATGTTCATATTATTGCTCTTGCTAAACAAAACAACGAGCCAACGGTTAAAAGTAAAGTCCACAGTCACAGCGCGCAGAAAACCGTTTCGAACGTGGTGTTGACTTGGCCTAATGAACGCATCCCTGAGTGCATTTTGCAGTGACGACCTTTCTCTTTTTCTTTTATTTTCTTTTTCTTTCTTTGACAGGCGTGAGAGATTGATTTAAATGCACGGAGACTACCCTTGGGTCAATCTCTATTAGACATGCAAGCTGACTTTATAACGTCAATTACAGCTCTAGAGATGCTTCAGGAGGGAATATTCTGAAGAGGGAAGGTACCTGGACACCTTCTACGCATATATATATATATATATATATATATATATATATATATATATATATATATATATATATATATTATAATATATATAAGCTTTAAACAATGTTGTAAATGACTGGAATAAAGAAACTGTAAATGCTGAATAAAAAAATGAAAACCGTATACAGAGCAGTTTCCCGGAATACAATCTCATAAAGTTCTGTAATCACACGCACACAGGCACCGCATGCATTATTGTCGTTAACAGAGGGCGTGTAGTACAACCTTCGGCATACCTCAAGTATATAACACGTCGTACATCGACTAATGCGTATTATAGTGTTGAATAACACCATTCTAATGACGCTCTAATGGCCGATATGTTATATATAACCCTGATAGGTTCGTCCCCTTCGGAGTCCTCTGGAGCCACCGATGGACATATATAACGATGATAAACTACATCTGGCTGTAATTGCAAGGTGCAGCGAGTAATAAAAGGTAAATTGCCTCTCCCCCATTAGGCCATTTAAGTACTCTAGAATTGGAGGGCGAAGTCATTTGGTTCGAGCCTAAGATCTTGGAGAGAGAAACTCCGCGCCTCACATGTGCGAGAGAGAGAGAGAGAGAGAGTTCTCTCTCTCTCTCTCTCTCTCTCTCTCTCTCTCTCTCTCTCTCTCTCTCAATACCATTCTCGCTTCTAAGCTCTCTCATATCTTCAGAAGCCGTTAGTGTTTTTGTAGGTAGCGCAAAACTTTACGACTTATGGAAATTGTTTGTTATTGGCGAGAGGGTTTCCGACGACGTTACTGCTCGCTGGAAAATGTTTGCCAACTTCAGCAGGTCCATTTTACACGAGTTCCGCTAATGGGGGATGTTCAGGTGTACTTAGCCTTTATGGGGATGTTAATGGCAAATTGCCGCGGGTGAAGTCACAGGTGACCCAGATGAAAGTATTGTTATCTTGACCGTTTACAAGGTTTCATCCTTGTAATTGTGTTGTCTTAGATATGTTACATTCTTTACTCTTCTTTATTTTCTTTCAGTATGGTATGAATGTCATCAGAACAAGCATCTAGAAGCCCATTACCAGCCCTGACAATGAGTAAATGAAAATAAGCAAAGAGACACAGTGGGAATAGAACTGTTATGCATAGTCCCCAGGTGCATTGAGTTCTGCCGTGTACTTCTCGGTTGTTCCCTTCGGTGTCTCCCAATGTAGACGTTCGGTTCCTTAAATTTAATTTGCTGCAGCTTTCACCGCTTACTTAAAAACATGTTTCTTGGGCGAGTTATGTGACTGACTGGTCTTGTTGAACACTTTGTAGTAGTAATAATAATAATAATAATGATAATAATAACAATCATTTTTTTATCTGCGTCATCCTATTCGACTGGGTGGTATTTATAGTGTGGGATTCCGGGTTGCATCCTGCCTCTCTAGGAGTCCATCACTTTTCTTACTATGTGCGCTGTTTCTAATAGCATGCTCTTCTGCATGAGTCCTGGAGCTACTTCAGCATCTAGTTTCTCCAAATTCCTTTTCAGGGATCTTAGGATCGTGCCTAGTGTTCCTGTGGTTATGGGTACAGTTTCCACTGGCCTATCCCATAAATGTCTTATTTCTGTTTTCAGGTCTTGATACTTATAAATTTTTTCTCTTTCTTTTTCATCTACTCTGGTGTCCCATGGTACTACGACATCAATGAGTGATACTTTCTTCTTGATTTTGTCAATCAACGTCAAGTCTGGTCTATTGGCACGTATCACCCTATCTGTCCTGATACCACAGTCCCAGAGGATCTTTGCCTGATCATTTTTTATCACTCCCTCGGGTTGGTGTTCGTACCATATTTTACTGCAAGCTAGCTGGTATTTCTTGCACAGGCTCCAGTGGAGGGCTTTTGCTACTGAATCATGCCTCTTTTTGACTGGTTCTGTGCATTCGCTTGCTATGTAGTTTATGGTCTCGTCTTTCATATTGCACTTCCTGCATTTGGGTGAGATGTTATTTCCATCTATTGTTCTTTGAACATATCTGGTTCTTAGGGCCTGATCTTGTGCCGCTGTTAGCATTCCTTCTGTTTCCTTCTCGAGTTCTCCCCTCTATAGCCACTGCCATGTTTCGTTGCTGGCCAGTTCTTTAGTCTGTCTCATGTACTGTCCGTGCATTGGTTTGCTGTGCCATTCTTCTATTCTGTTTTTCATTCTCCTGTCTCTGTATATTTCTGGGTCTTCGTTTACTTTTATCAGTCCTTCTTCCCATGCACTCCATAGCCACTCGTCTTCACTGGTTTTCAGGTATTGCCCCAGTGCTCTGCTCTCAGTGTTGACGCAGTCCTCTTTGCTTAGTAGAGCTCTCCCTCTTTCCTTTCGTGTTACTTATAGTCTGTCTGTATTTGGTGTTGGGTATAGTGCTTTGTGTATTGTCGTTTGTTTCCTAGTTTTCTGGTCTATGTTGCGGAGTTCAGCCTTCGTTCACTCCACTACCCCTGTGCTGTATCTGATTACTGGTACTGCCCACGTGTTTATGGCTTTCATCATGTTTCTGGCTTTGAGTTTTGATTTGAGTATCGCCTTAAGTCTCTGCATATATTCTTTCCTGATTGTATCTTTCATATCTTGGTATTTTATATCTTATCCTTCTATTATTCCCAGGTATTTGTATCCTGTCTCATCTATGTGTTTGATGCTGTTCCCATTGGGTAGCTTTATCCCTTCAGTCCTTGTCACCTTGCCTTTTCGTATGTTGACCAAGGCACATTTTTCTATTCCAAACTCCATCCTGATGTCCCCAGATACAATCCTTACAGTCTGGATTAGGGTATCAATTTCCTTGTTGCTCTTACCATACAGCTTGATGTTGTCCATGAACATCAGATGGTTAATTCTGTTGCCTCCTTTCTTGAGTTGGTACCGAGCATCCATCTTCTTCAGTACTTCTGTTATGGGAATCATGGCTACTACGAAGAGTAGTGGGGACAGTGAGTCGCCTTAAAAGATTCCTCTCCTGATGTTAACCTCTGCTAGTCTTATCCTAGAGCTTGCAAGTATTATATTCCAGTTGCTCATTGTATTTTTTTGGAAGCTGATGGAGTTTTCCTCTGCCCAATATATTTTCAGGCGTTCTATTAGCCACGTGTGCGGTATCATGTCGAAGGCTTTCTTGTAGTCAATCCATGCCATGCTAAGGTTGGTTCTCCTTCTCTTAGTATTCTTCATTACCATTTTGTCTATCAGGAGCTTGTCTTTTCTGCCCCTACACTTCCTTCTGCAGCCTTTTTGTTGGTGGGGGATGGTGTTTGTATCCTCTAGGTAGTTGTATAGCCTTTGACTGATGATACCTGTTAGTAACTTCCACATTATTAGTAGGCAGGTGATAGGCTTGTAGTTACTTTCTATATTTCCCTTGTTCTTGTCTTGTCTTTCTGGACTAAGGATGTTCTCCTGTGGTCATCCATTTTGGCGCATGGTGGTTCGTGATACAAGGCTGGAGTTGTTCTGCTATTCGTGGGTGCAGAGCCTTGAAATCTTTGAACCAGTATCCATGGACTCCATTGGGACCTGGGGCTTTCCAGTTGGGCACTTTCTTTAGTTGGTGTCTTACTGTGTCTGTGATGTCGGTGAATCTTTGTTTTATTTTCCCCATTTTTTCTGCCTTGACTTCCTGGAGCCATGTTGCATGATCATTGTGTGATACTGGATTGCTCCATATGTTTTCCCAGAGTCTCTTACTTGGCTTGGTTTCAGGAATTTCCTGGTGGTTGTCTTCCCCCCTTAGTTGGCTGTGTAGTCTTTTCTGGTTGGTTCCGAAGAGTTTGTTCTGTTAGTATCCTTTATTCCTGTTCATGTACCGTTGGATCTTACGTGCTTTGGCTTTAAGCCTCTGTTTTACATCTTCTATTGTGTTGTTTAGCCCCTTCTCTTGTACTTTGTATTTCTCATTCAGCTCCTCTCTTGTTTTCTTGCTTCTTACCCTCTTTTCTGCCATCTCTTTCAGTTTACTCAAGTCAGATCTCATCGTCATGATTTGTTTTTCCAGGCGCCTTTTCCAAGATGGTTGCTGTTTCGGTTTCAGTTGGGTTGGTTGTGATGTTGGTGTTGGTGTTTGTATTATTATTATTATTATTATTATTATTATTATTATTATTATTATTATTATTATTATTATTATTATTATGCCAGATTAATTGTGTGTATCTATTAAAGCAATATATTGTCTTTTCAGGCAAATCAAACCATATTAAATATTCAGGCTTTATATCACTTCTGTTATAAAAGGAGGGTTTGCCAAATACTTAAGGATCAGACTCCCCTCTCTATATTATCATCAGTATTTATTATTGTCATTCAGAACAAAACTATTAAATCAGACTTTTTTGTGAAGATAAATTTGGTAAACAACTTTTGAGGAATTGATAAGTAGGTTGCATCAACTTTTCCATACAATGAAGACAAAGCCATCTGTCGAAAAGCACATTTTACATTTATTATGAATCCATGTATATAATTAAATTTTGGGCTATTTTCAGCAGCCTCTAAATCAATAAGTATATCAGCAATAAACAAACATTGTTATTCAAAATACATAATTATTGGAACGGCTGATATCACACATCGAGGAAAAATAAAGTACCAAATCCATTCAATTTTCTTGTATTGTGATAGTCATCTTGTTTTCATTGTTGCTATTCAGAATTGCACTGTTAGCTTGAGCGCTGGACGAGGAAAAAATGAGATCACATTCTCCATAAATTCTCCATAAAGTCTTGCGGTGATCAGCTGAATAATGCGGGCGTACCCGGAATTCAATCTCTTCTTAATAGGAGTTTTTTCTGCTTTTTTTCTTTTAAGGTGGGAGTCAAAAGCGGGAGTTGGAAAGTGCGGTGTAATAAGTGAAGGGAGAAACTTTACCCATTTTCACAAGTTTTATGAGAAGATATTGAGGAATGTGTGAGGGAGGGAAGGTGGAGGATGATTAGACGGGCGATGGGAGAGGAGGGGCGGGGAGGGGAGGGGAAGGCCTTCCAAGCCCCACTCTTGAATTCCTTTTTCACTCGTGCATGCAAATTATTTTCTTCCTTCGCTTATATATCGAGTGCTCCAGAAAATACTTTATTTCTGCCGTAATATATTTTCTTTGCAATTATTTGTTATGTTCTCGATAACTATATACAGAATAATCTTTATATATATATATATATATATATATATATATATATATATATATATATATATATATATATATATATATATATATATATATATATATATATATATATATATATATATATATATATATATAATATATATATATATATATATATATATATAATAATCATGTTTGTGGCCATATTTAAATATCATATGGTCTTTCATAGTAAATTTTTTTCTATAAGTTGTGGCACTAGAAATTAAATCTATTGGAGGCTAAGAATAAGTCGTAGTTTCTCTTCGAGTAATGTTAATGATTGAACAAGTCACATTCTAATGTATAATTATTTAGAGCCCGTTCGAGCTGTGCGAAACCATTTTCATAATATTACGTCAGTTATGTTGGATTTTATATATATTAGCATTTATTTACCTACGCCAGTGGTGTTCCTTGTTTGTTTTGTATGGTTATTTTTCCAAATCCTATTTTCCTACGTTACCGTTTTGTATCTTAATTGTTGTTTATCATCATTGCGTTTGGAGAACGAGCTGTGATGGGAACAAAGTGAGGGCGTTGATGGACCGAAAATATCAAATGTCTTCATATATTGCAAAAACACACCAACTATGGGAAAAAATAGAACATATGCATGTCTAACAGCCCCATAAAGAGCAAGCAGTAAATTTGTAAATTTTTGTTTTTAAAAATAAATTTATTAAGAAATTTGGGCGTTCATTTCTGCGTTTTAATCTGCTTGAGAAAAGAGAGATTCTGTGAAATTCAGGTGACGTATTTAAAAAAATAATTATAAAGGTGTCATCAGTTGTAGGGCTAATTATGGCAAAAGGAATCTGTGAAATACAATCAATTTTCTTTAAGGGAGGTGCTGAAGGCTTGGAGGGAGATCATGTAAGCTCTAATGCCGCCGAAGAAAAGCCGAAATTTGTTGAAAGAGTTGCACACTGCCATAGTCACGTCCGGACTTTTAGTGCCCTCTATCCGATTGTTCGGAAAAGTCTCCATTGTTGCCGTTGGCAGATTACGTATTGCCACTGTATCTCGAAAGAGTCTGACAGAACTTCTTTGTTGCACAGCATTTGATGACATCAAAGGAGAATTCCTTCTCTTTACCGTCCGAGTAATATTGTACATGACATATGTTACTTGATACTTGCAGAAAGGACCTGGCATTGTTGGGTCATATTTAAGATGTTGTGAGTCCTATTTAAGATATTGTGCAGTTTGATCTCTCTTGGAAATAATAATCAGTGGTAGGTGTTTTCACTGAGTCACTTCTTATATACATACTATATATGCTATAGACACATTTTTCTTGTCCAAAGAATGGAAAGAACAACAAAGTCGTTGAAAAGTTTATATTGATCTTTCAGACGGACAACTTTTTCGCCTGCTTTAGGAATACTGTATATTAATTGTATCAGTCAGGGTCGAAGTAGAAAAGGAGATATTAATAAACATAAAAATGGATGTATATCAACCATTAATATAACAGTCAATGGCTTATCCGCACAAAACGGAATTTATATTGCGACCACAAAATTTAAATTACGAACATATTGACTGTTAGGTAATAAAGTTAAAACCTGTTATCTAATGGTTCATTTACATACATGGACAGATTATTACAGTAGGTCCTTTGCGTCTTTAAAACTCCATTTATTTAAGAATCTAATTCATGATTGTAATGATGTATATAAAAAATATTGCAATTTAAAGTCAAAGGAGGTGAAGTGAATCTCTTTTTCCGTACTTTTTATGTGATTTACTCTTAGTGCATTATTTATTCTTATTCTTTTATCATTTTATTGCATGTGTTGAAGCACATCTCTGCTGTTTTATCTTATTGAATCTCTATAATTCCTTTTCCTCTTTCAAAACGAATTGTTTGGCTTCTATAAACTTCATCGTACTCATTACAAGGGCTTGTACATAAAAGGGAGTTTCTTTAGATGACTATTATTGCTGTTGATGCATTTTTGGCTATGTTGATAAAAAGTAAATATCATACTTCATATTTTATATTCAGGTTTGTTTACATGACAAACTTTGTAGGATCGGAGAGGTGAATATGAAATTGATATCGTTATGATGAGGAGTAAAACCATGAATATTCAGTTTTCTTAATTAAGGTATTCCACCAACCTTCCCATGGCATACACACACACACACACACACACACACACACACACACACACACACATATATATATATATATATATATATATATATATATATATATATATATATATATATATATATATCTGTGTGTGTGCGTGTTGTGCAGTTGCAAGAAAGACAAAAGATCGTGGACAAGAGAATTGATAAGGTGGTCAAAAAGTGAGAGAACAGCAGAAGGCACGTAATGAAAAAACATTGGCCAAGATGGTTAGCAAGGACTTGTGGAAGAATATGTTGTTCTACGAGGAAATAAATGCAGAAAGGTTAATGAGAAAATAGGTTACAGAATAAATGATGTAAATGGGCAGTTGCAATTAAAAGTGGAAAACAGAAGAGAAGCAGAGAAAATTATGCGAGAATGGAAGAAGTTATGGTAAGGTAGAGAATTCTTGTAGAAAATATTGTTGAGAATGTAAAGAGATAATTTACAAATGAGATGCTGTGGTATGCGGATGAAAGTGTGATTGAGGGACTGACTAGGGTGTGTAAGGAATGCCCGAATGAGGGACAGGTTTGAAAGGAATGCAAGAGAGCAATAAAAGAATGAAGGCGACAAACACAGTAAGAATTATAAGAACATAACCTATTTATTAAACCTGGTAATGTGTATGTAGGATTTTAACTGAGTAGGTACGACAGATGACAGGTGATTTTTAGGGAAAGAAACTTTTGGGTGTGCGGATAGAGTGCTTGCCATGAGACTGTTATGTAAGAAGTGTGAAAGGGAATGGAAAAGATATATTTGACATACAAGGGCCTAGAGAAAGTTTATCAGTATTGATAAACTTTAAGTTTGAGGTGTTGAGGATATTTTACATGCAAGGTAAGTTGCTGAGTGAAAGAACAGATTTCATGATGAAAGTGAAACAGGTGGCCGAGTATATAGAAGGGAAATTGAGTGGTTTGATGTAAAAATAATTGTTTCAAAATTTATAATAGAATGCACTGCGATAGCAATTTACGTGCCAGATAAACAAAAGTAGTGGTATCTACAAATAATCTATTTATTACGTGTAGCTGTTGCCATTTCATTTTTTTGACAGATTGCGTTTTTATTCTCTCTCTCTCTCTCTCTCTCTCTCTCTCTCTCTCTCTCTCTCTCTCTCTCTCTCTCTCTCTTTTAATTTACTTTTAATTTCTGCATTTCTGAACACTGCTTACATGTAGAATGCAACATTTGTATCGCAGTTACGTAAAATTATGGATTGCTTTATAAAGTTTTCATCATCCATGCATACGAGGACGCAGACAGATCAAAAGCATCAGAATGCAATTCAGTAATTAGAAAAAGAAATAGATTAAAGGAGGGACCGAAACTCCAAAGATGAAAGGAACTGATAACAGAGAGACGGAGTACAGAATCTGGAAAGCAATAATAATGTCATTACCAAAATATCAGTGGTATAGGTAATCATACAGTTCTGATGGCAGTACAAAACGAACCCAACATTAGCCTAGGAGTCCATTAACGTTCGAATGCTGCTTTCGCTGGATGTCAGAAACCAGGGAAGGCGAGTTCATTCGGCTACTGTTGCATCACCCGGCAGATCTAATGCTGTTGATATGCAGTCAAGAAATATTTCGGGAATAAGACTTAAGCTAGGTTATCTCCTGGTGTTAAAAGGAAGAATATTCATTGTTTATTTACATTTTCCTTCTGTATCCATTTCTTGTGATAAATATTGTTCTAGCGGATATTACATCTATAGTGGCCAAAGTCTCAGATCATTGCACTTTGGCGTGGACATTCTGTTCAATTAACTTTTATGTGCATACTTGAGTACGTAAATATTACCCCACGAATATCGTTATTATCGAATTCACTATACCTTGGGAATAATTTACACCCAAGAGGAATCATAACTGATTAATACATCTACCTCGGCTAGGGCTCGAATCATGGCCGGGCCAGATATACTTTTCAATTAAATTTATAATTCCCCTCAGGTGTAAAGTATTTCCAAGACATTATGAATTCGATATTGAACGATATTTGTGGGTTAATATTTGTGAATATTAAAAAGCCATGCGTGTTTAAGAGAAAAATCACACACACACACACACACACACACACACACACACGCAGATGCACACACACAGACGTAGAATGACAGACATCTTCTCCATCTGAGTCCTGAGCTGAGACTGACTTTGTATGGACTTTCGGCGGCTGCTCGTCCTCTAAACATAGCCTTGGGTCAGACGCCAGGTCGTTCAAAACAGCGACCTCCAACGACATTTTGAAACATTGAGGACACCAGCAGACAAAAGGACACAGCAGGAGGTTTATTAGAAATAGTCCATATGGAAAGGGGACGTAGATGCTACTGAATCTGTTAATTCCATGGGGACACCTCTAATCTAGATACCTTGTTTGACCTCTTACGAGAGCTTCCACCCAAAAGTTCCCTGACTCTGACTATGGACAGCCCTGGTACCCCTCTCCGCGGTGGATGGGACTTTGGCCCCTATTTTGACAAAACAGACATTCCACTCCCTTTCGAGCGTGAAGGTCTGCACTAGAACAAGCCGTCAGTCTCTATTACCTTACTTTGCTCCCTTAATGGGTCTTGCCCGTGCAATAAGGATAACCTAAGGTGATACACCTAACTTGCCAGGAGGGGATGTCAGTTTACTAGCTAACTTAAATTAATTTCCCAAACACTAATTCCAAGGCGTCTGTAGGGACTTACTTAGCTGTCTTTGACGACAGTAAAATGCATTCCTAGCAAGGGTTAAAATTACAGTTGGACCTTACCATTATCATGACATATGATCAGGCTGCCGTAGCACCAATTTTAAGTGACAACAATTTAATTACATATAACACTCTTACAAATCACAAAAGTTCTTATGTCATGATAAATACAAACATTTTTAAAGAACATACAACCTGAGGGGTTAATGAATGCAACATAATGTATGAGTGGTAGTTCTTCATTGGAGGGTGGGTAGAGCTTTAGGCTAGAACACTGTTGGCCCAGCGTTCGACTGTCCGAGCGGCCAATGAAGAATTAGAGGAATTTATTTCTGGTGATAGAAATTCATTTCTCGTCATAATGTGGTTCGGATTCCACAATAAACTGTAGGTCCCGTTGCTAGGTGACCAGTTGGTTCTTAGCCACGCAAAATAAATCTAATCCTTCGAGCCAGCCCTAGGAGAGCTGTTAACCAGCTCAGTGGTCTGGTTAAACTAAGATATCCTTATGTATGAGTGGCTAGGACATGTCCTTCAGCTTGCAAGGCTAGAGGGCAGGTTTTAACTCATTACATCTTATTTATCTTGCTAGTAGAACCCATGAGAGAGGTACCCAAGCCACCTCCTCTGGATTTTGGGTTGCCTGGTATATTCTAATAATTGAGGCACTGTGCCAAGAGTGCCATAGGAGCTCAGTGGCTCTGATATGCAGGACAGAATTTTATCACTGCAGTCTTAAATTAATTTCTCTTAAAATTACAAGGTTACTACTACTATATATACAAGGTCTTGTCTAGGATGTTAGTCAGGGTTTTACCGTGATCAGAGATCACTCAGGCTGCTTCCTCTGGTTATATGCGAGGATCACAATGGCACTGCTCAGGGAGCTCAAGTGGCACTGGCAGAGATTTTGTGTCAGAAGTGCCTGATGAGGAGCCCAGGGTTGCAGAGCCCCTAGGTGACTTCGAGTTGGGCTGAGACAGAGATTCCTGTCCCAGGAGGAGGTCAGAGCCTCCAGGAATGTTTCTGGTTTTGGTGATAGATGTGCGTTGCTTGCTGGGGTATCCCGACCAATTCATGGCGTGCCCTTTTATTTTGCACGTCTTACATCTGAAATGTGACTTGTGACCTTCCTTCCACTGTGAGGGAGGAAGTTTCTGGTGGCCATCCTTTCGTGAAGAGGGAGGAATCGGCTTTGGTTGGCACTGGGAGTGCACCTTCTGTCAGCAATTCCAGCAGGCGGAAGATGATTCTGTTGACAGTGGCACACCTTCCTGCATGGCTGTGGTCTCGTCATTTGACGTTGCAATCGATGCCTTCATTGAGAAGGTAGCCAGGCAACGGAGAGGGGCTGAGAGAGGACATCCCCAGAGGAGGTCTCGTCCCAGCAGGAACTTTACTCCATGTCTAATTTTACCTACCATGCCAGTGCGTTGATTCTGAATGCCCCAAGGTGTCATGACCTGGAGCTTGACTGTAGGAAGGGAGATAGTAAAATACTCTACACAATTCAATGTCCAGCAAGTCTTTTCATCTACAGTGGCACTGTCTGGCACTCATGACTTTACCATCAGACAGATGTCTGACGTGGTGTCCACTGTAGCCGGCAGATCTGCTGGTGAGCTTGAGCTGTCAATGGGTGCCACTGTGACTACCTGGGTGAGGATTTTCAGCAGGCCATGCCATAGCAGATGTGGCACTGATGACATGGACATGCTTGGTAGCTTTGCCATGCTGTGGGCAGGCAGGATATCCGGCACTATAGTGACCAGGATCACCACAGTCTTTGCAGGGCCCCTTTGGATGGGCTTATCTGGCTATGGTGTCAGTGGGGATTGAGGTTTGTCTGGAGGTTAATGGAACAGAGCCACTGGGCTTCTTGGACTGCTTAGAAGGGTGTTTCTTGGTAGCTCCCCCTTTAAAGTGGCACTCAGATTCTGAGTGTCCAATTTTATGGCAGTGGTTACATACTGGAGGTTTGGAAGGGAATCTGTTCTTTGGGTGAACTGGCATTGAGAGGTGACTGGGTGGTACTATTCTTCGGTGAGACATGCTGGAAGATGGGTTAAAGGTTTCCCAAGAGTCGGCCATATGACAGCCTTCCACGTATGTTTGCTTATTGTTGATGTGCACCGTGAGGGACCAGTTGAACAGTTCCTCATATTCTGTGCATGCCCGGGTCTTATGATAGGCAAATCCAGTCCAGGACTGACCAATTTCTTTCAGGAGCCTCCTCCACTGTTGTCTCCATTTCTCCCGTGTAACTTCAAATGCCATAACCCTCCAGACTTCCTCCATGTCTCCCCTTTTTCCACTATCCAGTGTGCAGAGGGTGTCCCTTGGCTTTACTTCCATGTGCTTAGAGAGATGCAAGGCCCTCTCCATCTCGGTGGTACTGTAGTTTGCAAAAAGTGCTTCTACCTCTTCTAACCATGCCTCTGGTTCATCATCAATCCACTTTGGTACCTCCTAGATATAGGAGGATTAGGCATGGCAGGTGTGGGGTTAGTGGCTTGTTGTTGGGCCAGAGCCTTGGCATTGTCTTGTTGGGCTTTCTCAAGCTTGGGCTCCTTTTCTTTCAAAGCTAATTCATGCTGCCCTTGTTCTTCTCTTTCTTTCCTTGCTCTTTCTTCTCTTTCCAGGTTCATACTTACTTTGCTCCTCTCCTTCATTCCTTTGTTCTTCTCTCCATTGTTTCTCATTCTCCTTTGCAAGCTCATACTTCCTTTGTTCCTCTCTCTCCTTCTTTTCTCTTTCTTCCTTTGCAAAGTCGTGCTTCCTTTTCTCCTCCCTTTCCTGTTTCTCCCTTTGGAGTAAGGCATCTAGCTGTGCCTATGCCCACTGAGTGAGCTCTCTTCCCGTGAAACCCTCCTCCTTCCCCAGATTCATGAAGCTTTGATAATTTTCTGCCAACATGGTTCTGGTAGGTTAGGGCATATTAAAATGGCCTGGGAATAAGAACGATTTGGGGAAGTATCCCTTAACTTGGTGACACTTCACTGGAATGGCACCTTTCAATAAGGTGACACTGTGGCTGAGTGTGCCGTTAAAAAGGCATTCTAAATGGAGCAGTCCTCAGTGAGTGAAATTTCTCTGGGACTCACGGACACCTTAGTGACTTGTGGTATTATGGGTGGACACGCTAATGATGGTACTGTGTGTCTAAATGCACAGGGTTGGTTGTGTATTGCACATGACTTTCTCCAGTGCCAGTATGTTCCGAAGAATGACACTGGTTACCCATGCAGTAAATTGCACAAAAGGAAATAGCACTCCACACGAAGCAGAGCTCACAAGGTGAGTGAAAGAAAAAGGTAAAACACTAAAGGTGGGTTACTAGTTGGGCAGTGCACCAGATCAGTGGCACTGTGAAGGGGAAATCCCTTGGTTAGCACTCTTGGACGACTAGTTCCTAGGTACTAGTAATGCTGCTTCCCTTTGCTGTGCGAAGAGAAGATATGGATTTGCACTCAATGTGCGGTTGCTGCTTGCGTTTCGTATGCAAAGCTTGAAAATTATCTGCAGTGCAGTACAGCTTTGCTCAGTAGTGGTTAATTGATGTGGGTTGTCGGTCTTTTCTTTCAAGAAACGGCTCGAGTACCCACTCAGTAATCCTAACAGCACTTAATGAATAAGCTTGTGAAATATTTTCCACAAGTAATGGGGCACGCGTACATAATTAGTAACAGCACTACGCATAAAATGAGTCTCAGCTAAAGCATACACTAAATGTATGGAATTGTTTTAGGGATTTAATTTAAATGCATAACCTTGGGTTTGTTTTTTTACTTTTGTTCCAATACTTGGCTGTTGTAAAGTAACAGTTTATATTCTAGTGATATTTCAACACAATTACCAGAACATAGTTCTTGTGAAATTGGATAAAGAATAGTGTATATTTTGAGGTTATTCAACTCTCTCTCTCTCTCTCTCTCTCTCTCTCTCTCTCTCTCTCTCTCTCTCTCTCTCTATGGGAGTACTGTAGTGTAGATTAATAATGACAAATAGCTTGTAATTTCTTGATAGGATGAAATGACTACGCTCTCGACTATATAAATGGATGTGTGTTTTATTTCTGTTATGTTAAGTAATTGTAAAATATTTAAGCTGGGATATTGATTCCCGAACAATAATATCAGAGCACATGCAAATAATGAAATGCTTAAGTGTATGATGACAGCGCAGTGGATTTAGTCTGACTGTCTGTTGTGACAGTGACAGTTGAGTCAAAATGGCTGCCCTTCTTGTTTACAAGCAATCTCGTCATGTGATATTGTTTACCAACAAGTGAGGACAAGATGGCTGACTGGTGGTGACAGTTCAGTGCCTGGTCTAGCCTGGGCGTTTGGTTCCAATAATGCTGAATTGTTGGGTGAACACAAATGAATGACGTCATGGGTTCTTCTGTTATTTTACAATATACAAAGGGAAACACAAATCTTTTCTGAGGGAATGATTCCTAAGTAGGCTATATGTAGATGTTAATGACTCTGAAAGTACTACTAAGAATTCTGCATTACTGTGAACTTTAACACAACTCTTATTTTCACACAATAGTAGCATGCGAGCTGAATTTGGCGTGTCAGTGGTTTGGGCAGAGTTCAGGGGCTGGTCGAGTGATGTCAGTCGGGCAGACACTCGACAGACATACTCTCTCGTTAATTTACGAGACACAAAGGGAGAATGCACAACCATTCTGATGGAATGATTCAAGCATACATGTAGAAGTTAATGACTTTCTGAAACACCATTAATAATTTTACGTTACTCGTGAAAATCGAAACAAAATTTGAAGCGATTGTGCCTACCAGTGGGAGAAGTCTAAGCAGAGTTGCTGGCGAGAAGGAGGCGTGGGGACTGGTATCCTGGCGAGTTACCAGACATCGTATTCTTAAACGATGGGAATTTTCAAATTTTCCACTTCACTAACAGAGGAACTGCGCACTTCCCGGATGTAAACTGTTCGCGAATAACACACTAGCTAACTTCTTACTGCTAACACATGCAATATTTCACCTACAAAACACAGTCCTTGCTAAATGACTAGCTCGCAGTTTGACTACCTCATTACATGGGAAGCAGACTCACATACACTACCTACATGAAAAGAATTTGTAGCTGGTTATTTTTGCACTTACCAACTTGAGAATTCTAGCTCTGCTTGTGTTTTACTCTCTTGTTATTGCTCTAAGGCTAAATGAAGTGATTTTTATCTCAAAATCAAGATTTTAACATGCACTTATTTGACACTTTTCAAATGCATTTTCAACATGAAACACTGATATTTTAATTGTTTTACCTGTTCTCCTTTACCAGTCTTGCTATGTGGGTATCTGCAAATCAATAAAGATTTTTTTTTATTATTTTCCCAGTTTGCATCACATCTCAGTCTAGTGTTTTAGCAATCACTATTTCACTAATTTGACTGAGATCCTGGCAAGGTTGCCACTGTTATATATTTAGGCACAGTGGGGGTAGATGTATAGGGATTTTACTAGAACTTGCAGAACCACATACTGTGACTGATATATAAACATATAGAAACATCTGGATAGGCTCTAACACCTATAGAATTACTAGAAAAGGTCACCACTGAAAGCTCATGGTTAATTACAGAATTCACTTTAATTCACAGGTGCAGTATGGCAAATGAAAATTGAGTCACTCATACTGTTCTAAATAAAGTTCATCTCTGATACAATTTAACAGCAAATAAAACTCAAGTGAGCTCTCAGAATAAAATTAATAATTATACAAAGTTCACAGCACAACAGAGCCTTGGGCTCAAGAAACACAATAGGATCCTTGGGACTTCAGTATAGGACATCTTGCTTGCAATATTACAAAGGCAACACTACTGCCTCCTGATGGCAGTATTTTCCACTAGGCAAGAATGGTGATGAAGGAGGCAAGGTTACCGAGATACACATATATGGAAATAGAATAATTTCAGATCAAGCTTTGTGAATGATAGGTTAATTTTCCTAGCATTAATGGCGCGTGGGAGGAATGAATAACTTACTTCACTATGAACAAGGGACAATTAAGTCACTAAGTTATATCATGCAGAGAACACACAAAACAATGCTAACGGAATTCTAAAAGGCATTTAATGGGGGTAGGAAATTGTGAAATGAAATAAGAAGGTTCCGTAGGAGGAAAAGGGAACCGTAACTCAATGTTAACTTCAGACATACCATGGAAAAGCCCTTGCAAGTGCACTGTTGCAATAATGGCTGGATGAGTCTTGTCTTTGTTTCACACTGTAATGGTGTCTTGCTGCCAGGCCACTTGTGTCCTCTGTTCCAGTTCTTGGCAGTTGCCTAGACAAAGAGGGCCCAGGTTGGTGCGTAGAATGACAGAAGACATCTTCTCCAACTGGGTCCTGAGCTGAGACTGACTTTGTGCGGACTTTTGGCGGCTGTTTGTCCTCTAAACATAGCCTTGGGTTAGATGCCAGGTTGTTCAAAACAGCGGTCTCCAATGACATTCTGAAACATTGAGGATACCAGCAGACAAGAGGGCACAGCAGAGGTTTATTAGAATTAGTCCTTATGGAAAGGGGACGTAGCTGCCACTGAATCTGTTAATTCCCTGTGGATACCTTTAATCTAGCTACCTGGTTTGTCCCCTTGCGAGAACTGCACCAAAATGTTCCCTCTGGCTCTGACTACTTGGCACTGGTACCCGCCTTCTCGATGGATTGGAGTTTGACCCCTATTTTGGTAAAGCATAGAGATGATGCTGGAAAATATATGTAATTATATATATATATATATATATATATATATATATATATATATATATATATATATATATATATATATATATATATATATATATATACATATATATATATATATATATACATATAAATATATGTGTGTGTGTCTGTGTTTCAGGACTAGAGTCCCATTTTCAAGCTATAAAAATAGTTATATAATATATATATATAAAATATATATATATATATATATATATATATATATATATATATATATATATATATATATATATATATATATATCAGAGGTGTTGAGGAAGACTGGGTGTTTAACTGTGGAACTAGTTTTAGAGTGTGAAGGATCATTCCATTATTCCTTTTCTTTGTAGTTTATGTCAAAGCATGTACTTTATTGTTGCAATTTGATGCCTGTTTCAGGACTCGATGAGAGTCCAGAGTCCCATTTTCAAGCTATAAAAATAGAAGTTAAAAGTTTAAAATAAAAACTCAGACTAAAATTAAGTAAAAAAAAAAATTATACATATATGGGACAAATAATATAAAAGTAAAGTACAAAGGATAGGTGTTTATAAAAAGTTTGGATGGAAATGAGAATAGCTACCATAAGGTGCTGAAGGCACAGACCGAAAAGTGACTATTCTAACCTACTGAACGGGTTCAGCACTGGGTTCAATAATAAACCAGAAAACTTAAACTCATTTAGAGATACAGAGGTGTTGAGGAAGACTGGGTGTTTAACTGTGGAACTAGTTTAATAAAGAGTGTTTCAAGATTGTCATAAATATTCAAGTAAAACGTTAAGAGTTTGGCCTATAATTTTAAAAAATCTTTGTAGTTTATGTCATATTTGCATTTCTTTGCATGTTCTCAAAATACATGAAAATTCAGGATTAGTCAATTTGATGTTTGTTCTATAGCTAAATATAAGATGAGAGTCCAATCTCACTTTGAGTAACCTTGGTAAATATCGTGTGGAGCCGATATGATTCTCTGATAAACTTTCCAAGATTACATCTAGGGCATTTAAATAAATATACGACTCAAATGACTGAGGTCATTAGTGGATCGAGTTTCTCCATATGTTTAAACAGCAACTAGAGATCTAATACTCGTGGAAAATTGTGGTTGCAGGGTATTAGCATTTTAATTCAACGGCAGGTAAAAATTTTCGACCAACAACTTCATTTCACTGATAGAAATTTAGGTCATGAATAAATGGGACACTTGCATACAGTCATAATTTTGGTACTGTTGGTATTTTAATTTTAGGATGGAAGATATTGTTTAAAAATTTGCTGAGGTGTTTATAAAAAAGTTTGGATGGTAATGAGACTTTAGTCCTGAAACAAGACACCCAAACAGCAAGAACAATAATTAAATTTTACCTTGAAAAGCAAATAATGAAGAATACAAGATTAACTAATAATTCACCAAGATAATGAAAACTTCTAAGAAGGAAAAACTGATACACATCTCCCAAACAGCTGAGGTGTTTATAAAAAAGTTTGGATGGAAAACCTCTCAATCCTCACTATATATGGAATGATATATATATATATATATATATATATATATATATATATATATATATATATATATATATATATATATATATTAGCTGTGCCAATGCAGTTTAACCAATGCAGGTTACACTGAGGATATACACAACTTACCTTGGATAACAAAATTTGAACACTTGCCTCGAGGTCAGGTAAAAACATATACTTCAAAACACGGCTGAGGACCTACTTCAAAAGGGGAGTGACTTAGTAAACTCTTGGGTTTAACTAAATTAATTAAATTTACAAGAGAAAAACACATATCAGATGAATGGTAGCGTAACTGGGACAGGCAAACAAGGTCCCATAATACAAGATGAAAGAAGCAATTGAATGGCAATTGCTTGCAGAAGAGACACAATGGGAGCCCACTTCAAAGGGCATCGTTAATTGTGTAGTGGGGTCACTATGCAAACAAAGTGATGCACAGATCCACAGCTGTCTAACTCCTAATCTGCAATCAAACGCCTATGGTTACTCAACTGAAAATAGCACTTTTTTTCAAAGAATCGAGGAATTTAACAGACGGTGCCTAGATTGAACTCATTCCAATAACTCGAATTTTAACGATTTACATTACACTTCACTTCAATGCTTGGCAAATTAAACAGCACAACTATAAAAGCAATACAGGTTTCACTGTAGGAATATCGCACTATGAAAATGAAAAACAGAACAATAGTTTTAAGCTGACAGGGACGTGACTGACTAAAAGAACCTTAAATTCGGCACTTTAACTTAAGCAGGAGATGATTTCCTCATCTTCAGGGGGCCAGCAATGAGGTGTGGGGCAAGTGAATAAGGTCACAGCAAAAGTTTACTATGGCTCTCAACAGCCATTATGTCCAGAGGGGGCAGTTCAATAGAACAAGGGAAGAGACAAGAGGCTTGGCGAAGCATCTGACAAGTTCTAAGATTAAGTGTGTCTGCCCAAGGTCTTTTATAGCTTTTGGGGATTATGATCCTGCTCTTTGTAGATGGTGCTGGTGTCGGTATGACTGCATGTCACTGCGGGCATGGGGCCATGTGGGTCAAGTCCCAAGATGACGGCGAGCTCATGGTCAATCCTTTGCCTCTCTGCCAGCTGACTTGTCTCGGGCAAGGATTTGCATTCCTACCGGATCAGCACTTAGAAGTTAAGGTACCAGCAGTCACCTCGAACAAGGAAAGGCGATTAAAGTATTCTCCCCCTAGAGGCAGTGGTGAAGGAGAGGTCGGTAGGGGTGAATTCTGCTTACAGTGTTGTTTGTGATAAAACAAATAAAGCAATTGAATGTTCTTTACACTGCATTGTTGACAGATGATATGGCATGTGAGAGTTTTACTCTTGACAACATATATATATATTCATTATATATATATATATATATATATATATATATATATATATATGTGTGTGTGTGTGTGTGTGTGTGTTTATATATATACTGTATATATATATATATATATATATATATATATATATATATATATATATATATATATATATATATATATATATATTCATGCTGTATATGTACAGTCTAAACTCTAGTGGCTTGGACGTTCTATTCACTAGCAGAAGAACGTAAAATTCGAATCTCAGGTGAGATGTGATCGATTTAAGAACATTCCTGTAAAACCTGAGCCTCTGACTACCTAAGCTGTGTTATATGCCTGGTTGCTGGATTGTCACGATCTGTTCCAAGCCTGGTTATTACACAACTAATCACAGAATTAAAAAACTTACTTCAGTTCAGCCAGATACCTGAACTCTCTTAACAATAAAAATTACGATTTAGTACTCTAAAGGTAAAAGTGATCCCTTAAAAACCTTATTAATCCCGTGAAAAATCAAACTAAGTTTGTCGAAACAATTGTGAGGTATCAGCAATTAAACAAGAAATATACTAGAGTAAAAGGGCATCACTCCATCAAACAACTTTAACTGTTTTCCAGGTCTTAATTCACTTCAGCAAAGCTAAAGGAACAAAACATGTTTATCACTCACTTTGCCTTATGTACATAAGTAATCCTATTCACTGATAGTCAATAAATGAAACACTGGTTTTTTTTATTTTAAATAAAAAAATTTATTTTTAAATTCAAAATATGTAATTAGAATTCACAATCTGAAAAAATTTACCATTACTTGAAAACAGCACAAAATTTAATTCTTGAATTGTATTATTAAACAAAACTAAATCACAAAAACTGTAATTTATCAAGAAATTAAATTAATAAAGCAAAATTTAAACTTTTAAGAATTACACAAGATTTGAAAAGAAAATCTTAGTAAATGAAAATTAAATCAAGTATGCAATGTTAAATCTTTAAGAAATATTTAAAATGCTAAGTAAATAAATGTTAAATCACCAATATACAAAATTTGAAAAATCATAAGATTGCAAACACATCAACACACAAAAATACACAAAAAAATTACCAAAACAATTTCTCTAAGGCAAAAATTTCTCAATATACCTTATTATACCATGGTAATAATAAGTAAAATTCGCTTTGCTTTATGCAAGCTTGTGAAAACTCGCAAAATCACCCTAAATGCAGCTGCTTGAGATTCACAAAACATACTTTTTTTGTTAGGAGCCGTTACACACTTTTCCTACATTCAGATCTCAAAAGCTGAGATTAATACCAGCGACCACACAAATATTTTATGTTAATAATTACTCTCTTTTGAAGAGAGAGGCAGAGAGAACCACACGAACGGTCTCTGAAAGCAGAATGAACAAACTTTAGGATTCCAGCAAGAAATGAAACAATCAGATGACGTCATTACCAGAGCAACACGTTTTGGGTTCAACTAGCGCGTTAGAACAATATGTGATCAGAGCAATGCAATTTTGCAAAACATGACGTAATCGATCAAGATATGTGCATTTACTCTCAAAAAGGTATACATCTTTACCAGAAAATTGTATGGGACGAAGCTGTTAACGAAATCTCTACACGATCAAAACAGACGGCACCTGGCTAGTCATAAACTGCACACTTTCAAAACAAGATGAAGAACCAAAAGGTGGTTTTCAGAACAGTACATGAAACATTGCAAAATCATTTTTTTTTTTCTCGTATGAGACAAAACCTTACACGACTCGATTGCCATTCCTTTGCTTGTTAACGCTTTATCTTTCGCAATGACAACTGAACCAAAACACGACATAAGAAATCACGAGTACAGAACACTTGTTGCTGGGAGACAAAATGCGCAATCACGTAATCACATATAGTATGATATTATATGATATTAAAACATATTGTTAATTCTAAATTATGCTAACTCTTTTGAGATCTGACATTACACTACTTATAATATTTCAACAATTATTATTATTACACATAATACATTATAACCAGAATAGTAAATAATGTATGTATGTCGGGGTGCATGAAAGTATGCACATATGCCTGTGCATGCATATGTATGTATCAAGAGAGAGAGAGAGAGAGAGAGAGAGAGAGAGAGAGAGAGAGAGAGAGAGAGAGAGAGAGAGAGAGAGAGAACTGACCCTTACAAACCACAGAATAGTTGTTTGAGTAATAGTTTATTCTGAATAGGACTGCTTCGAAATTTAATGCGAGTCACGACACACTGAATTTCATTCAGAAAACCACAAGGTAATAAGCACACCATTTGTCGGGATTTTAAACTTGAACAAGTTAAAGTTAAGAGGAACTCCTTTGAAATTTTAGACTCGTCTTCCCGCGCTGCCGAATAAAGACAAATATGATTTGACATCTTACTGACATGCCCCGTTATCCGCAGCAAATCTTATCGTTTCAATATGAGTGTCAACGAAAAATAACAAGAAATAGAGTCAAGTCAATATATATATATATATATATATATATATATATATATATATATATATATATATATATATATATATATATATATAATATATATATATATATATATATATATATATACAGTATATATATATATACACACACATACATACATACATACACGTGTGTGTGTGTGTGTGTGTGTGTGTGTGTGTGTGTGTGTAATATCTCAAAAGACTTCAGGCAAAGCTGTAATTCTTAGTGCGCTTCAGTGACCGTCACCTTTAAACTGATGTGGTTTTGTTACAGATTCCAAGTAACGATAGTAAAATGTCGAATGCTATGATCTGTCCATGTAAAATAAATCAACTCTATGGCAAAACGGTTCTGAGGAGGGATAAAAAACTGAGGTTGCCACATTTCTGACTCCGCTGCTGCAGGGGGAGTTCTCTAGGGGGAGACTCCACCCAGGTTGTCAGATGATCTCGTGGGATGTTTTAAGTGGAATTTGCTTTCTTGTCCCTCTGATGTTATGACGTTTTTAAGATTCCCTTGCAGTCGTTACCATCATCTAAGGAGTGTCAGAGATTGTAGGATTCTTGGTAGAGGAGGAGGAGGAGGAGGAAAAGAAGAGGAAGAGGAAAGGGAGTTGGGTTTGAGAAGGAAAGCGTGCAGCTTAAGGAGAAATATGAAGCTCCACTCTTTCTCCAAGTAAGATATTGCATTGACAATTGCGTCTTTTTTTCATGCTTATCATTTGGAAATTGATTAGTTCAACGCTGTTCATTCAAGGTAGAAATCTCTCTTTGTATTGAGTAGAATCATGAGAAGGTTTCATGTATATAAAAATTTGGAAAAACTACTGTTTTCATCTTGAATTATAACTGATAGCACGGTTAACATTAACAGGATCAAAGAGCCAGGGGAAAGTAAGAATAAAGGGGTTTGGAAGATTTATGCTCTCAGGTAATTTGCGTGATAGAAACTCTTTATTCTTCCAATAGTTTTGAAAAAATCAACAGTATTTTCGACGCATTATGACCCTTTTAATTTGGCTTCGTCTGTCAAGTCTAAGATAAAAATCACAATGTAGATGCTCGCATATTGACCTTTGTAAATGACAATGCACGAGCAAGCCTAAAGGTTGGAAAACATTCCCAACTTAGAGTCAGTTTCATTCACGGTAAGCAACATGGATAAAGAGAAATATAAATAGATCCAGTCTCTAGTCGAAATGAAGTTACTAAAAATGTACACATTTATACGTTTAAAATAATAAAAATAATCAGCAAAGTCCTTACATATTTCATCTTTGTTCATAGCTACCTTGTTTCAGTAACTGCTCTTCGAAACTCGTGTATCATGATCAGCCCCTGGAATAAACTGCAGATTATGAGCATTTATCCTTGGTTAACACCAGATAATGACGGTTTCATGATCCTGCTGAGACATGAAGTTCCAGATTAATTGCCACTATTTGCTATTAAATACCCTGATTGTAACGACACAGGGGCACGAAAGATGAAGAACTGGGTATCCTTCAACGGGACGCAACTTACTGGGCATGGTCTTGGAAGCGAAAATATTTCATGTATGCTTTCTATCTGTCTTTTTACTCCCTACACGACTCCATTTTCATATTCCATTATCCTGACACCGTCTGTCGCAGAGTGCTACCTCCACCAGATAACGTCAGGACCCCCCTCCCCCCTTCCCCCATCGTGCGGGGTAGCTCCTCCGATGACAAACGTGCCTGTCAGCTACTGCTGTCAATTTGAATCCAGACTGGAAGAGTCACGCGATTACTTAGGCTGCCGTTATTTTTTTTTATTATTATTTTCATGTTTTTATTGTTGGCTTATGACTGACATCGGCCTCATAAATCTTTATCGTATCACATCGAGTATTTACGTTTAGTTTTCTTTTTCTCTCCTGGACTATTCATAAAAAAAGAACGGAAAATACAACGTTTAGTTATGTTGTTAGGACTGAGTTTCCAAGAATATCGGAACATCTCAGCGAAATTTCAGTATTTAGACAAATGTTTTTACATTCGACATCACAGGTGGTTGTAAGAAGTAAAAGAGGTGTAGCTTTTGCTTACTGCAAATGCTGTGCAGTGTACCTAATCACAAAGTTGAACTAATGTGCGTTGCATATAAACGAGAGTGACTGTTAACTATTCGAAATATTTACCTCAATTCTTCATTCTTCAAATCTAATTAATGAACTTGATGTATTATTCAAACGTTCGATGATTCAGCTCTTTCATCAGCGTGGTTATCTAGCCTCTTCCACTTAAGACGGAGTTAATGGACATCGTATGTTTTTTATGATAATTATAATCTTTACTTCTGCGGTTCGAGCCTTGTCATATAATCTGATCCGGCACCGGAGTTGACAGAGCTCACTTGGCAGGTGTTTGACAGATGTTTGACAAGAAAACACCTACCCCCTCCGTCTGGCTTCCTTGTCACGGGCCTGGTATCTGAGACGGAATAAGGACATTTATCCGCCAGCCAATCTAGAAACTGACATGGGCCGAAGGACGCCATTCTTTCTATAATTTAAAATTCATTGTCGATTGGACTAGCCAGTCAAGAGAGATGCAATGGCTCACCTAAGGCCGTTGTGACTGATTAATGGAAGATATATGGCCCAAAATAAGAAAAAAAAAAACCTCACTATTCTGGTTTCCCCGAAGAGCGGTAGTGCCGTCAGTGCACTTCATGTGGTGCACTGTAGACATTACTAAAGAATATTTGCAGCATCACTTCGGCTCCTAGCTACAACCACTTTTTAGTCTTTTAATACCTTTTCCCACTTCCTTCCCTCTATCTTGTTGTTCAACCCCTTTAACTTTTACTTAGCGCAATTGCTGGGTTTTCTCCCAGTTCCACTTGAGATCCTTATACTTCATCTCCTGCATTATCTGGATCTCTTTATCTTGATGTCCAACCTCTCCAGCTCACCTCTTTTCACTTTCTTAAGCACTGATGGTCGAAAGTGCTCCAGTGTTTGGCTTGGCAGCTTAAATTTCCTAAATCAGTCCAAATATTATTCTGATTTATTTTGAATAACATTTTGACTATTTTATGAACTTTATCAGGGTGCTAAGATGATATCCAATAAGTGTGTCATTTGTATCAGCGTACATATCAGGGTACTAAGAAAATATCCAATCTGTGTGTCATTTATATCAGTGTACCCTTCTGTCAAACTGGTTTGGGGCTCACCACTGCTATTGCATGCTGTCAAACTGATAAAAAAATCAGCAAAATCATGCCGTCCTTTGAGAGTAATTACTCAAGCACCACCGTAGCCAAGACTTTTATTTATTGTGTGAATTTTCATCACTTCCAAAGGTCTGTAGCTGATTAATTTTCACACTGCCATTTCTGCCAAAAATTGACACAGCAGAGTATTGTAATAATTTTTGCTATGATACCCTGAATGCCTATGCTCAAGAACGCAAAACTTTGCACTAAAAACGAACCCTGTTAAAAAAAATCTCCCAATTTTTTTTCAGAAACTTGGTACCTAAGTACATCAAATTTTTCATAGGACTTACCCTACAGATGGTCGGAAGCTTAATGGTTTATTACGTGACAAAGCTACCACGTCCACCTCTACTGAGCCATGTACATGGTGTGCATGTCATCATTACTGACATGTCAGAGAAAAGTCAGTGTACTCAGTATTTAAGAAAAAAAAAAACTTTATTTAGAATCAGTTTTGAGCCTATCACTTCAGGACCTTGCTGCACCCACCTTTTAGTTTCTTACTTTGACCTCCATTCCAGCTTCCTTTCTTCAGTCTTGCTATCCAACCACTCCAATTCCGTCTTTTGATTGTCTGAAACGCTGAGTGGCGGAAAATGTCTATGTGATTGGCTTGGTGGCCTAAACTTCATAAATCAGATTATCTAAAGACAATCAGTTTTTGTGTTAAGTTGAGCAAGAGAACTGTTTTCGTAATTCTCTGGTGTAATTAGATTCACAGCGTTGCAGTGAGGTACCAGCCGTGTTGTGAGAAAAATTTTTTTTTCTCGTTCAGCAGTCAAGGTTATATCAGTACACTTCAGCTTCTTGGAGTGACCTTCAGTTACCTGGGGCCAGATGCATACCAATCTTGTACATGGCACCTTCGAATTATCCAAGTACGCCACCGCCTGCTTGGTAATTAATATTGTGTCGGAAAACTTGCAACCTCCCTAATCTTTAAATTTTAATCTCTGTTGGCTTATCCATGTTTAGACATTTACTCCAAGAGGATTTCATGAAAACTACCATTCCGAAGATGAATTTACCTTTGGAGTCCTCAGATTTTGACACGATCCTGCTATAACTTAGACATCTTTTCATCGTCTGTAGTCGCTTTCTTTATCATAATGATTTGATGAGAATATTAATGCAGTGTCTTTTGACCAAAAGGGTCAACAGTTCCCTGCTTATGGATGTCAATTAATTTACCTCTGCCGCGCTTCTAGCTAATAGTTCCGTGTAATTTAAATAACAACAGAGCCTCCTCGTCTATTGCCGTTCAGCTTCTTAAGGAGACTGGTTGGCCGTATGAACCATTTCTGTATATTAGATAATACAGTCAGCATTATCTACTTTCATTTGATCCTCCTTCGTTTAGCACTATTAGTAATATGTAGTGGTTGTTAAATTTCTGTAGCCGATTTAATCGTCTTTACTAGTGGCTCTTTAGTGATTTTAACCTTTAAACAGTAACTGTTACCGGAACGCCATTAATCAGAGCAATGATTATGCAAAGAAAACACTATTATGTAAGCTGTTTTTATAAGCAAGCTTTGCTTAGTAACTGAGCATAGGAATACATTAGAATGCTAATTATAGGTGCATCAGTAAACAGCA
>NC_089790.1:36097943-36100443 GCF_040412425.1 Macrobrachium rosenbergii
TATCATAATAGTTTGATATTTATACTAGATTTAACGTTTTAAGTCAGTGATTCTTTACCTTCCTTGTAAATAGGATTTAGGTGCCTTAATTGGAGTTCACACAATAGATAATTAAACTTTATAGGAATTGTAACACAGGTTTAGGTTACTAAATATAGACGATTTAATGTTCATGTGTACTGCATGCCTTTCAAACAAAAATTAAAATCTTCATTTTACGACCACGGGACGTAAACATATATGACTTGTTCATAATGCCTGTCAGTTTCAAAAGTTGCAATAATCTGTGCAGTAACAGAATCCCTAAATATCTAACTTAAAGAGTCATTACCACCGGTTACAGTACCTCATTTTGTAACATTTAGCAAACCGAATTTCGTACATAAGTCTTATATTGTAGTTTACAAATGCTTGCATCTACTCCACGAAGATAATAATGGATGTTTGCAGCGTTGCAGCTGATTGCAGGCATAACAGAGCAGTCTCACGAAGAAGTGTGATGGAATGAATGAAAAACAAAAAATTTCGTTTCTTGTGGATACTATTTATAAACAAGTGAGTAAAATTACGGGAATGTTTGAATAAATAGGGTCGATAAATGGGAACATCGGTATTTAGTACAGGGTGCATATATTTAAAAGCACTTATAAAATTAGGACACAAAAACTCGGAGAAAGAAATGACTTGAGAAACTAAGAAAAAAGTAAATGAAATACTTCCGTGACAACAATCCGAAAAAAGTAGGAAAGAAAACAATAAGGAAAAAAAGCAAAGAATTAATAGAAATAGAAACAGGGCTATTAGATCACCTTCTTGAACCGTGAATAAGTAGTGTTACGTAAGTTCAAGAAAATGAAATGTTCTAGAGAAAGTATTGTCACAGAAAAGTTATTAATAAAGGGTTTTAAATCAGCTCGAAGAATGGAACCGATAAGAGAACTAAAAAAATAAAAAATTCAGAAATATATAGTAGTGATAAAAGTGACGTAGGTGTCATTGCAGACATATCCCAGTTATAATTCAAAGATCATTATCAGCTTGATTTAATGGATTTATCATTGGTTTTCTCGGTTTTATAATATTTCATTCTTCTTAATAACAGCATTACATCTTAGGCGGGGGAAACTTTTCACTCGTCATGTCTTAAAGAACTCTGTTACATTTTGCTGCGTGACTAGCGAAGAAAAGGCGAGAAATCTTAGAAAATGCGCTTCGTAACTCTTGACTTTAACTCTGAGGTAGATTCGTGTCTGTGAGCCATAACGGAAATGCACCGTCTGCAGCCATACCGGTGATGTGTTCCGTACCTAAATGGATTTACGCTCCACTCCATATATATCTTTTTCTCTCTACCGCGTGCACACCCGCCGTCCATATTAATGAGAGATCTGTGTGTGTGGAATCAATTATGTAAACACTGCCCGTAGCCAAGGCTTCGGTTCGGATCTCCTCATTTGGTTGTAGGGTGCTACTTTTCCAGGGGAGAACAGTAGAACTGGTCGCAGGATTTTCCTTTTTCACAGGGGGTCAGTACGATTGAGGGGCTGGGAATACTATTTTTTTTTACTGATTGTAGAACAGCTAAGCATGTTGTTAGGTACTATTTTTCTTAAGAAAAAAATAAAACCGATTATAAAGAGCTGATATTTCTGGGAAAACAGATGGAAGGAGTTGTAGGATACCATGTTTATTATTTTAACTGCTGGGTTGGTTGTAGAAAAGTAGGGCTGATTTTGAGATACTACTTTTTAAAGCGGAAGAGCCAGGTTGGGTCGTAAGGGCTGCTGAGTAAAACAGCTAACTGGTTGGGTGGTATTTTTCGTGAGAAATAAAGTAAGGCTGTTTTAAGGGATCAATTTTCATTTAAGAATAGATTGAGCCATTTGTAAAATGACCTTTTTCGTAGGAGAATTTCACCTTTCAATTTTTATCCTAAAAACTCTTTTACTTATTAGGCTACTGGATGCTATGGTTTTTGAGGAGAGAGTCCAGCTGGTGGTTGTAAGGGCCACTGCTCATTGGAGAACGTGTGGAACCTATTTGTGGGATGCTCTTTTAGACTGGTAATAACAGTCAAACTGGCTGTGAGGTTAGTATTCCAGGGAAAACTGATGAAACTGTTAGTGGGATGCTTATTTATCCTTAGATGAATATTAGTTTGGTTTTATGGGCTACTCTTTCTGAGAGATTGATGAGACTGCCTGTGGGATGGTCATTTCTCCTTGGGAGAGCAGTTAGGCTATTGCTAAAGGTTACAAACATTCCTGGGGTAATTGATGGAATTTATGTTAGGATTCTCTTCTGCTCTGTGGAGAACATACTGGTTGAAAGTGCAACTATTTTTGTGAGAACTGGTGGAACTATCAGTGGGATGCTAGTCATCCTTGAGAGAATAGTTAGGCTGGTTGCTGGGGCTACTTTTTTGGGGAAACTAATGTAACTGTCAGTAGGAAGGTCTTTTAGCTCGGAAAGAATAATTAGACTGGTTGTAGGGGCTGTT
>NC_089790.1:36105443-36122943 GCF_040412425.1 Macrobrachium rosenbergii
TGATTTCCCTTAACGGTTGAAAACGGTAGAACGATCGTCTGAGAATTAAGGCGTCCAAGTAGACTATTTGGGAATAAAGTCGGGGTTGTGAACTGAAGCATCATATAAAAGTGCGCTTTTCGTAGTAACTGTAGGTGTACATATCGACCATAAGTAGAATACTTGTAAAAATATAATAATTTCGTGCACAGAATTTAATTTTATTTCTCCGTGCATGTGATATCAGTTTTATACAAATCAGCCAGTTTTGCTCTCTCTCTCTCTCTCTCTCTCTCTCTCTCTCTCTCTCTCTCTCTGCATGTGCCCTGTTACGTATTCAGGCCGGCAAACAAGTTGCATCCCAAGCTACGAATCCTGATTTAATATTATGCGGGGTGCTGTTGTTGTCTTAGACTAATCTTAGAATATCGTTAATGAAACAATTACCAAGGATAACTAGGTTGAGTAAAGGTCTGTTCCCCAGGGATGCGAGCATCAACGAAGGCGCATCCTAGTGTTCTCTCAGGGTCTTTGGGATTAAGTCCTGTTTCAGGGTCATTTCAGAAGTCAATACGAGTATAAAGGAGAGGAGCTCAAGTCTCCGGTTGTCTGATCCTTCGGCTTTCCAGCCGGATAACTGGAATCCTGGGCTTTCCAGTTGCAATTTCCAATTTGCCGAAATACCATTCGACCATTTTTTTTCGGTCCAAAAGGTCGCGTCAGGTCACCTGGGCGTAGGAGGGACTGGGTTAATTGTGAACAGTAGGTGATTATTCCGGTTTGATTGTTTCGCAGTTTGAAAAGCTTTAATTCATTTTCATGATTACGATTCTTAATCTGCGAGAAGTTTCTCTTAGTTTCGCTTAAGAAAAGGAGTGGGCCTGCGTCCGTCCATCACCTTAGTTTTCGTGACATTTTATTATATCAAAACAATAAGGCTAATCAGACTAGTGGGTAAAGGATTCTGAACTATATATATATATATATATATATATATATATATATATATATATATATATATGTATGTATGTATGTATGTGTATATATATATGTATGTATGTATGTATGTATGTGTGTATATTATATATATATATATATATATATATATATATATATACATATATATATAGATAGGTAGATATATAGACAGAAAGAAAGAGAGAAACTTTTCAAAATAATGCACCATTTATCTGTTTGTCAGCATTCGTACATAAATGTGCAGGTGTCTTTTGATTCATTGTTGAGTATACTAGAAAAATTAGTAACATAACGAATACTATTGGGTCAGTGAATGTCAAGCTACCATCAAAATGGTTATTCATTATTTGTTTTTTTAAAGATAAATAAATTTTACATTTGAATCGATGTTGTTTTCATTTGAACACGAAATCCCTCATGGAAATTAAGAGGAGCTGTGTGAGCATTTGAACCTTTCGTGGATCGCCAACTAATTCTGTGCAAATCTTCCCCGGGCCTTTTCTCTCATGAGTTATTTACCTACTGCTCTTGCTTTTTTCTTTAATGACTTGTTTGATTGCTTGTTGCGCTAATCACACGGTGTACAGCTTCTGATTCGTTTGGTTTTTATGAACGCTGGGGGTAGGGGAGGGGGAGGGGAAGGGGAAGGGAGACAATTTGAGCTCGGCCTAATGATATGTGATAGCGGCTGTCTGGTTTCCCTGAGGGAGTTGGCCATCAAGTGTCAGTATAAACTATCACGAAAACCATTTAGTGAAGGGCCCAGTTTCTCTCATTTACGCACGAATGCGAAGTCTTTCAGCTCAATAAAAATGAAGTGGAAGAAGAAAGGGCATTAATTCTGCACTTTATGAAGCTGAGACATTCTTCGGCGTTATTGGCTGTATAAGGCGATGTCCTTTCAGAAAAGTAGCAGTTATATCTACCTGTATGTCGACTTCGGTCGGTTATTGAGATAATATGTAAATGTGTCGCATCTCATGCACATTTTTTCATGACACTTCATCATCAAAACCGGAAGTGTTGTAACTGTTGGTTAAAGTATAGGCTTCTGCGGAACCAAGTCATTGCCATCGCTTATAATTGTATCTACATTTGTATTGAATGATCAGACTGAAAATGTTATGTAAACTATCATCATGAAAGATGTTGTCAATAAAATATTGCAGTCGCAAGGATTTGCTTTTAATTTGTCGTCGAGAACTTAGGTCCCAAGTTTTTGTTTTACTTATTATAAAGTAATCACAAATTATGAATATAACATGCTGGAACATCATCACATAACGTTTGTTACAAAAGCAGATGATTCTAATTAAGAGAGAGAGAGAGAGAGAATTAATATTTTCTCTAAAAGGCGCCATTTTATATTTATTTGGAAAGCACAGTATAGAAAATGCTCATTTGAGAGGGGAACCTGTCTGAAACAACAGCACCATGAATGAGTATCATCGGAGTTTGAGGCAGCTAAAATGAACGCAGGAAATTATCAAGATGCAATACAAAATAATGCCCCTGAAATACTCACGTTCCCCTTTTCCATAGTCGTAATGAACGGTGCCCGTGTTAATACCCAAATTCTAGCTAAAAGCAGCCATTCAAGTTTATCGAAGTTTATTATTAATACCATTTCATTAAGGAATAAAAAGAGTCATAAAAGTCGATTACAGCTAATACTTTTTAAAATTAAATGCAATAAGTACACTATCTATGCATTGTTTACTCATTATATGATTTATTCATTATATATTAAGACTTTCAGCGAACTATGTGCTGGCCTGTGAAAAGGGTGGCATTTATGTTGACGTTGGTGGTTTCCGCAGTTAGATACAGCTGGTATCTGACGCGTTCATTTGTGCCTTCTGATCATGGCCAAAATGGATGGAACAACATGACAGATTGATGGAAGCGTTGTGATATCTGTGGAGTCTGAAGGCGGAATCCTTCGTACATTGAACCGGTGCCGTCACGCTTCCAGGGAGGGGTTATTAAGTGAGTGCGTGCATATGTTCACTATCTAATGGTATATTATGAGAGGAACTATATAATGCCTGTTCACTTCGATTTGTGGCTGGTGTGATTCGCTCTTTGAGCTGTGTTAGTGTATAGGAACAGCCACTGTGAGGAACGGTTTCCATGCGGCCATAGAATGTGAGTAAGATAACCCATTAACACATATCTTTTCAGACATTATGTGGAACCCCCATTTTGCGTTGCAGTGAAACTTTTTGTTCTCCATTATGCATTTTTCCGTTTAAGTGTCTATTTCTTTTTCTTAGACACCATCTCAGGTTTTAATATATGATATGTTTCTTTTAACAGGAATTCTGTTTGTCCTGTGAGGACGAATATTTTGGAAGTGGTCTTCTTTTAACATACTACAGTATATGACATTTATTTTGGTCTAGAATAATTATGACCTTTTTATTTTGTTTGGTGAACAGGGTGTTAGGCACTAGTATTGGTTGGTGTAGAATCATTAATTCGATTGATTGTGAGTCTGAGTTTCATCTAGTTATGATTTCCATTTTTTTGGGGTGTGAGTCACTCCATTTCATGAATGTAGTTTTTGATGAAATGCGTTCGTTAAATTTGCAAATAAAGTCTAGTTTTGTATCTCGGTGTTTAATTCCAGTAGGGCTTTGTCTGAGGATAGATGCAGGGAGAAGAGTCGACGAGAGAGAAAGAATGTGGTGATCCAATGCTGGCCATTGCAACCGGGGAATCTTAGGGATGTAAGATGATATGATGCTGTTCTTAAAACAGATGTAGAAAGAGATTGTGACCCTATTTGACCTTGTTGCAGGGCATAACATATATATGTATATACATACATACATACACATACATAAGTTCATACATACATACTTAGAGATTTAGACAGATAGATATATATCAGCAACAAGTTGATATATATATATATATATATATATATATATATATATATATATATATATATATATATATATATATATATATATATATATATATGGGATGGAGTTTGGAACTAACAACCTCATTCAGAACTATTTGCCGTGAACAGGGAGGCAACTTCTTAGCCATTCTGTCAAAATATAGATACATACATACATATATATATATATATATATATATATATATATATATATATATATATATATATATATATATATATGTATTATATGTGTGTGTGTGTGTGTGATATGTGTGTCAAGGCTTTCAAAAGCTTGTATGTTTCCATTTTAGGGAACCAAATATTGTGTGTGTGTATATATACATATATATACATATATATGTATTATATGTAATGAATATAATATTCCAAAAAACACAAATTTTCTACGTATAAAGTTAGTACTTTCACATAGGACCTCAGTGATATGGAAGTTTCTGAAGAGGAGATTCTTTATTTCAAGGCTTTCAAAACCTATTTTGATGTGTGTATATATATATATATATATATATATATATATATATATATATATATATATATATATATATATATATATATATATATATATATATATATATATATATATATATATATATAAACTATATATGTATGTATATACGTCCAAAGTGTTTTTCCAATATTTGGTTCCCTCTTTAGAAACTTGCATATCACTGAGTCTTTATATACAAAGACATAATTTATGTTTTTTTGGGATATTATATACATATATACACATGCATATATATATATATATATATATATATATATATATATATATATATATATATATATATTCTTATTTTTTTGACAGGATGGCTCAGGAGTTGCCTCTCAGTTCTTGGAAGGTATTTCTGAATGAGGTTGTCAGTTGCACGATCCATCCCATAAATGTTTAATGGGCCTATTTACTGATGTCGTCTGGAAATATATATCTCTCTATCTGCCTATCTCTCTAAGTATGTATATATGCATTTAAATGTGTAAATATATGTATAAATTTATATATATATATACACCCTTTATATATATATATATATATATATATATATATATATACATAAGATTATATATACAAACTATATGTCAACACATGTTATTGTAAACAATGTATATACGATGTTGTATTTTTATATTGTATTAAATTTAAAGAACCATTACAGTGGTATATTTGTACATGTTAGTGAGAACAATCATGCTATCAACTGGGAAGGGGCAAAAAGGATTGTAATCAACTGTTCGTTAAGATTTTTTTTATTTCTTAATGAAATGGTATTGATAATAAACTTCAATAAACTTGAATAACTTTGCTTTTAGCCAGAATCTGATTTTTAGCCAAATGAGTATTAACTCGACACCGGTAGTGGGGTTCATTACGACTGTGGAAATGTGAGTAATTCGAAAAGACACCCTGTTTCTATTTTTATATGTATATATATGTATATACTGATAATAATATATGTATATATATATATATATATATATATATATATATATATATATATATATATATATATATATATATTTATACCCAAGATTGTCAACGGCCTATTTATCTTAATCCTGGTATATGACCTGGGTATTAGGTCTCGTCCTGCGGGCGTCGCCTCCATGTGACCTTCGCAGTGCAGCTATTCAGCTTTTTCTCCACGACTTCGTATATTATGTGACACGTGATGGAATGCTTATAGCCTTTTCCAAGGTTGTATATGGACCGTGTTTGTTTCCTGTATGGCCTTCCATGGTAGTCTTGGAACACGTTATGAGAGCATTTTATACTTTGAGGCCAGTGGGTTTGCCCGTGCTGCGAAATGTAAAATTCATTTTATCCCAATCCATTCTGTGGTTCTTTTCCCAGAAATGTTTTACTATAGCTGAAGACCGATTGAAATATCTCATATTCTGTCTCTGCTGTTTGGCTCTTTCTTTGCATGTTTTAATAAGTCTGTCCGTAATATGTTTCCTCAGAGTCGTTAAATGGTGCATCTTATACCCACCCCCTTCCTTCTCTTCCCCCTCCCCAGGCAAACAGTTTTTTAACACTTTGTCACTTATAGTATTTTTATAGTTCCCACCAATTTATACTACTCTAACCTCTTGTTAAGCGGTACAATCATGCTGTTGTTTCAAATTACTATAGTTTTTCTATCCTTCGTTTTTTTCCATTTTTGTTTTCCCCCTTGATATTGACTTCTGGCTGTGCCAAGTGCCCTGTCCCACTAGTGATCTGAGTAGCCTAAATTCTTAAAACTGCCCCTTAGGTAGTTTAGTTCACTCTCTACATGAGGAGGGCTACAGATTCTTGAAGGTTAGGTTTATGGAGATGCTCTGACCCGATTTAAGTGGAGCCACCTCTGACCATCATTTTGACATTTCTGACACATGTTTATGAGTCAGTTGTGATCAGAACTTTTTTGTGAGAATCAATTTCTATTTATATTTAGGTAACTGATTGATATTTAAGCATGTAAGGATTAAGGAAAAATAATTGTAAAACTAGGAGCTCAGATCAAGTGAATCAGTAACAAAATCTTTGCAGTTTTGTCTCGATCGTATAATTCATGAATGTCAGGGAAGCAAAGCAACTATTACATTCCTTAAGGTGTTTAATAATTTGATATGAACTCGCTAAATCTTTGTTCTCTTGATAATGTATGTCCATTTCAGAGGAAAACCGCTTTGCTAATTAGATTTTTGGTGATGGTTTCACAGATGAACCTGATAACACAACGCAGTACTTGATGAAGTTGAAAAGTAGGGGGATCTAAATCACCCCTCAGATGATGTTGAAATTTGTCAGTGCTGTAAAAAAATGTTCCCAAAGTCAGTATCTTTTTCTTAAAATTATTATATTAGTCTAGGAAGAAAATAATTTCAACATCCAGATTTTTTCAAATATAGCAGAATATATGTATGACAGTGAGCCGCTAAAAAATCACCTATTTTGCCCATTAAAACTACTTCAGAAAATTACTTACAAGTATGATATTCTTATGCTGCAAAACAGTTTTCGGCAACGCTGCTCGCTCAAAACAAAATGCAGAGTCAACAGGCTTATGCAAAGTGGCCAGTCATGTTGATTTTAACTATCTGTTGGCACACAACATACATATGTATGCATGCATATATATACTTATTTATAAATTAGGAGAACTTTGTTTTTATGCAAGTCGACTAATTGTCTGTGATTTATTGTACTGACCAAACACCTGGACCCCGTAGTACTTAAACTTTCAGGCCTTGGTATATGATACAAATGTTTTCAGGACAAACAACTTATGTTAACTTTATAATTGTTGTGTATGAAATTTGCCTGAAGGAAGGAAGGAAGGAAGGCTGCTGTGTTTCCCTTATTTTTAGTTTAGCCTAAGTTTCAGTTGAAAAAGTAATGTGGAATTGGTGGTTTTTTCGTTTTGTTTAAGCCTACGTTTTACATTTCCGTTGTTTCTTTATTGCACTTTAAACCTAAAATAAACAATGTACGTGGTTCAAAAGAGTTTCTGTGTCTTCCTTGAAAGAAAAACAGAAGGAAAGAAAGAAATAACAATAAACGATGAGTTCATTTATTTCCGTCAGCGCCAGTGCTTTCCGAAGGTCTTTTTGACCATCTTTCTGGGAGTCATCGTCGACTGACCTGGCCTCACGGATTAGTGAAGGGTTTGTATGGCCAGGGCATCTCCACAAACCTAACCTCCTTGAGATCCTTAAGCCCTGATTATAAGCCCCGCCATCGTGCCTGTTATTATTTCTGAGCTGTGACTTGAAAACAACATTTGCATGTATGAGTTAACGCGAGTTGCTTTCCTATAGACCCTATATCCTGTCTTATCCGCCTTCCTCTTCAGTAAAACGTCTAAAACCGGGATGTCCCCTTCTTGTTGCTCTTCGAAGGTGAACTCTATTTGTCCATGTACTTTAATGACCTAATGTCTCTCCAAGTCCTTTTTTCCCTTTATATATAATGAAAAATGTCATCCACATGTCTTACCCATTTCTTGATCTCTAGTCCTGCGACGTGTATTTTCCTAACTCCTTCTGTTTCTAGCCATTCCATTAAGAAATTAGCTAGAATAGGCGACAAACTAGAACCAGTGTTACTCCATTCATTTGTTAAAGTATACCTTATTTTAAACCAGACCACTGAGATGATTAACAGCTGTCCTAGGGCTGGCCCGAAGGATAAGACTTATTTTGCGTAGCTAAGAACCAGTTGGTTACCTAGCAACGGGACCTACAGCTTATTGTGGAATCCGAACCACATTATATCGAGAAATGAATTTCTATCACCAGAAATAAATTCCTGTAATTCTTCACGGGCCGGTCGTTGTATATAGTATGTCTTCCCAGCCATTAACACTTACACTTTGTGCCGTTTCAAGCAAACTCAGAAAAAGTGTGTTCCAAATCACAGTCATACACTCCTTTCTCTAGTTTCTTTGTAATGATTCAATAGTTTTTTCGACCGGCACTTATTAAATAGTAAATATATAGATACAGCACTACCTCCATCCATTTCAGTTTCATTTTGAAAAGCACTCTATGTTTATATATATATATATATATATATAATTCTTATAAATATATATATATATGTATACATATATATATATACACATATGCATATATGTAAACATATTATATATATATATATATATATATATATATATAAAATATATATATATATATATATATATATATATATATATATATATATATATATATATATATATATATATATATATATATATATATATATATATATATATATATATATAATGTTTTACACGCGTGCATATGTGTGTATATGTGAGTGTGCCTTTTCTAAGAATTATAGCCGGTAAATAAAAACTGAGAGTGAAACTGCGAAATGGATGGAGGCAGTGCTGTATCTATTGATTTCACAAGGAAAGTTTAATGACGTCATTAAGATTCCGTGTTGCAGCTTTTGTCAAGCAGAGAGACCATTATTCATATATCCAGCAACAAGTTGTTTATCCTATCTCTGGCAGCGAGCTATTTTATCATGCAACTGGAAAACACTCCGTATTCAAATAGGTTTTAAATACAAACTCGGTTTAATTCATTTAATCCAAATCGTGCCGGTCTATGCTGGTATGTCTTCGCAATGGTCGATACCATATTTCCTTATGCATTTATTTTTCAAACGCGCGAAACCAGTTTAGTTGTCTTCCTGAACAACTCATTTCTGGCGTACTCAAATCTTCATTTAACACTATTGTACTTAGCGAGAGACCTGAGCACCAAGATGAGTGCGATAGTTTTTGCTTTTTGTGAACGAAAGCGTCTTATTGTTTTGAGCTCGGCTACATGCTGTGTGCTATCTCTGCTGGCTCTTCATTTTGTTTATTACTGAATAAAATCTTACCTGTTTTCGTACTTTATTTCTATTAATTTTGCCGTAAACTTTTATTTACTGCTCAATGAGTTTATTGATTATTTGATTTATTTATTTATTTATTTATTTATTTATTTATTTATTTATTTATTTATTTATTTATTTATCTATTTATTTAGAGAGAGGTGGCAGTTCGGGAGCAGAAAAACCTGCAATTTTTCATATTCATTATTGGGCCAAGTTATCAACAGCATTGATGTTTGTACAGTAATACGAAACTTTTGATTTGAGGAATTTTCTTATATCGATGAGCCATCTAGATATGTTTTTGAAGGCATTTTGCACCGGCGTTATAGCTAATATCACCATCATCAAGAACGTCATTAGATGAAGCGGAACTACTAACAGTGGTTGTAAAAGTTGGTGCGTTTTCATGTAAAAAGTCATATCGGTCTCCCTTACCAAGCCACCACCCTCCCCCCATTCTCTCCCTCTCATACACACACACACACCTCTCTCTCTCTCTCTCTCTCTCTCTCTCTCTCTCTCTCTCTCTCTCATTCAAAAGAGGACCTGTTATGCATGGTTTACTGTTCTCCCTTAAAAACGCTCGTTTCCGAGCTCACCCAAACGAGCCATTTAGAGAAGGTAAACAAACATGTTCCCGTCTATCTATCTGCCTATCTGCAACGTGTCGGTACCGACGGAGATGCAAAGGGAGGGGACAATTGAATCGAGAAGCCCCGAGCCTCTTCCTGACGGATGACTTGGGGCCTGGCCTTCCCAAAGGCTATTGTAAATACTCCACCTTCGCCCCCACCAGCTTGCTTTTCCCTCATTATCGGCGACACCATCAGTGGCTGTGAGTACGTGCTTACTGTTTCAGCTTTTCCCCTTTCATCCTCTTGTGGATCTTTGTGTGCTAGGTAGGGCTGTATGAGTGTGCGTGCGAAGCCGCAGATCTCGCGTCTACTAGTGTCCATTCCATTTCTGTCTCTATTATATACCTTTAACAGGGTAGTTTTACATTCATTAGATTGGGGTATCGCTTTGAATTGGAAAAAAAGATTAATTGCCTTTTTTTGTAAGAACATCTAAAAAAGATTCCAGCAGCAATACGTGTCTGTAACAGAGTTGTATACAGTGGGATAATCACGGCTGTTTTATTTTAAAATGTTTCAAAACGCTTCAGACCCGTCTGTAACTTCTATTAATTTACCAAACATTTTATATTCGTTACCAGATCTGATAAAATTCATTAGTTTTGGGGAGAACCCTTTTCTTCTTCGGGGGTGGTAGGCCTTGTTTAGGGGCCAGTGGACGAAAGTTCATGGAGTTCCTGTAACTTTCACTTGAATTTTGTAATTAGAGATTATTCAATACCTATTATGCTAAAAGTCAGAAACAAAAAAAAATTATTAATGTGTTAATTTTTTCGTCACTACAAATCGAACTTATACATTATTCTCTCTCTCTCTCTCTCTCTCTCTCTCTCTCTCTCTCTCTCTCTCTCTCTCTCTCTCTCTCTCTCTCTGTAATAGATTTTATAATCTAGTCACACCGCATAATGAACATTCCTGCTAACCCAATGAATATATTTTGTTTCACATTCATTTGAACCAGCAGCGACATTGCTATTACCATTAAAGCGCAAAGTATGGCATCACCTGAAATCCTATTTATATTTTTAACCCCTCTCACACCTATTTCCAATCACAGAGTATTTCAAGACGTGTTACCAATTTTTTCTACACTTCCTATTTTTTTGTATCAGTCCCAATTCTGTAACCTTTCCAAAATTCCCCCCTCATTGTCTTGACTTACTATACTTATTTTAGCCTTGTCAGCCACCATTTCTATCCTCCAGGTTTTTCCAGTTTTAGCAAACTCGCCACCTCTTAAAAGTAAGTCAGCCAATCCCCTTTTTCCTATACAGTTTGCACGACGGCTGTCTTCTTTATTTAGTTTCTTGAAAAACTGAACTGACTTGGAAATTACTTAAAATATGAGGATAGAGTTTTGCATTTAAGGTTGGGGCACTTTTGGGTCGTCTCAGTGCTGGAGTCATTTATTTAGATCCAGTGTAACAAAATGAATCAATCCAAATGTCTCTCTCTCTCTCTCTCTCTCTCTCTCTCTCTCTCTCTCTCTCTCTCTCTCTCTCTCTCTCTCAGAAGAGAATGCAGTTCCATATCTTGCCCTTGTGCACCAAAATTACAAAAATGTCTACTGAACAAGGAGGGTGAGTATCAGTAGCAGAGCGCGCCTAAGTAAAATTATGACAATGATGCCGTGTTTGGTTTCTTCGGTGTCATTTATTCAAATGAAAAAAAAAGGAAGCTCAATGATGAAATGGATGCCGGTGATAGACTATGAATAGGATTTTTCTTTCCCTCTCTTCTGTTTCTTTGCCTTCTTGTTTCTGAAGACGATTACACCGCCATATTTATATCGAATCTTTTCAAAAGACTAAGAAGCGTGTAAGTGATTTCCCTTGCATGTATTTTGGCAGTTGAAGACAACGATATTCGTAGCAAAGAATATTAAAAACATATATCAGATATAGATATATATCAAATATAAATATATATCAGATATAGATACATATCAGATATAGAAGATATCCAAGGTAACACGGAAGTCTACTACCTATTCCCTTGCACTGTGAATTGCCTTTATTGTGTAAACTCAGTGTATGAAATTACTTTTAGCGTACACGTGTAAATTCTCCAAACACAAATACCAGTTCTAAAGGGAAACCTAAAACTATTTGTTAATTGTGGCAAAGATTGAATTCCTTTGAATTTCAGTTTTGGAAAAAATCCATGGGCATTTTGATAACTTTAATTGTTTGTCTTAATGAATTCAAATAGCCCTCAAGCCAGATGTATCATTGATGGGTCCCGTAACAGCATCATTCCTCGGATTTCAAATTACGGTGACTCTTTCTTAACCTTTACCTCCAGACTTTGTAAATATTCTCACTTGGCTCCGGTTTCCCAGATTCATGCATTCCTTTGGGATTATTGTTTATCTTCTAATTACCCGTTTGGGTTCAGACAACTATTTTTGTCATTCGTTATGAACATAGTTTCGTCTGGACCAAAGACAGAAGGTCAAGAAAAGGGAGAGAGAGAGAGAGAGAGAGAGAGAGAGAGAGAGAGAGAGAGAGAGAGAGAGAGAGAGAATAACAATAAGCGGATCTGAATATGTATATTCAGTTACAAATGAAGGAAAACAATTCAGTAAATATAATAACCCCTAGTAAGCCCCTAACTGTATGTTTGTACATATTTACCGGCAAATATATTCTTGTAAAAAAATACGCTTTGAAAGAAGCATTTTTTTATCGTAATAAAAAAAAGCACTAAATTAAATCATACATGAAAAGTAAATAACAGTAACGGAATATTCGTATTTGTAATAAATAAACAAAATAATGAAATTAGAGCTGTAAAAGAACAGGCAAGGAAAAGAAAACATGCTCGAGTGTATTCCATGCAAGGGAACTAAATAGGACCCAAGACTGTAGAAGGCCATATTTACAAAGGCGGTGGAATTGGCCGAGGCTGGAGCCCATTGGTTATGGTCTCCACATGGCTTATGGCAATTAAGTGTACCATCTAGGATGACTCGATGTCCACAGAGAGCAGCATAAAATCTTCAGTCAAGTGAGTAAAACACGGCGGGAATGAAGGGTATACTGAGTAGCTCATTTTACCTTGCTGAAAACTCGACTAGCTCTGACAAACTAGGTCTGCTCTGAGACCAAGAGCCCGCTTCAGTGGTTTTCTCGAGTTTAAAAGGAGACCAGTCGTTATGTTGAGAAGAACCTTTGGAACACAATTAGAGAGTGCTTCCAAGGCAGAATCATTACACTGTGTCCTAGGATTGTCCACTCATTTACCTGAATGTTTTCTTTACCATTCATCGTGAGTTAAATAGCCAAAAGCTAATGCCATCAACGATTTTGATTGTCGAGAACGCTTTACCCATTACGGATATTTATATGCATAAAAAACGCAAATTAAAACGTTGCACGCCAAAAACATACAGACCAATTGAATAAAAACTAACAATAAGGAATGTTATTCTTACTAGGCTTAGGAATCCAAATCCTGCTTGGAACTTGAGCCCAAGCGAGCTTCAGTGCCTGGCACTTAATTCCTCGAGATTGTCTTACCTGTTTCTAAAATTTTACGACGATGCCTTCGGCTTTTAAGGTCATATCATGGAGTTTTAGTATTAGTTTATCATGTCACATAACCGTTAACTTATTTCACTGGCGACTCAGTACGAAGGATGGTACCCTCAAATGACATTCATCTCATTTAAGCGATGTACGGATACCTCATTACGCAGGTTAGGTCACTAGAATAATTAATCTGCATTTGTCAGTATCTATTCATAGGCTTGAAAATCTCTTGTAACTCAGAGACGAAGTAAAAGATGTCAAGGTTTACGTTAAGGTTTACATTAATATCAAGAAGAGCTCATTAAGAGATTGGATAGACAAAATTGTTCGACTGTTGTATGAATGTATATAAGAAATTTGTAAGAAATTTGTTTTCATTTCTGTAAGAAGTTCAGACATTAGATCTTCTGTCGTTTTTAGTAAGTGACGTACAAGCTTGCACCGACTTGTGTCTCATCACATTTCACGATACACTCACTAAAGAAGAACTAAGCACAACAATAATTTCAGGGGGAAATAATAACGTTAATAGTAATAATAAAGATATTGTCACTGTTCCGGTCCTTATTTATGACAAATATGAAATATGCCAATGTTTTATGAGCCAGCGCGGCATCTAAATCCGAAAAACAAATAACTTCAGAACCTCTCTCGCTGAAGCGCAACGCTTCAGAAAGATCAGTATTCCAGGGAGGGCTCGGACGCTGTCGGCATTTTGATCGGCTCACACCATTTCGTTACGTCCTCCATTATCTCCCTTCTGCCGTCTCCATCTCATTCCTAACGACAGGTCTGATCCTGTGAACGTTGATACACTGATGCTATGTTTTATGTCATCACTTAATTTGTCTCGTGTGGTTCATTGCTAAACAGTTTCATGGTTCTGGGTATCAAGGTTTGTTTATGTTTTCGTCACCCATTTTTCTAATGACTGCGTCAGTGTAGTTATTTTCTGTCGTAAGAATAGAGGGACCATGTTTTAAAAATGCTGGCGCCACGTACCGATATATCCCAATTTCTCATCGACTCTCGCATGGCCCGCAGCCCACCTGTCCTCAAAATACATTATAGTCCATCGATGACTTTCTCAAGCCGACAGACCGACAGGCTAGAAGACGGACTTCACATAAGCAACAGACATGTGTAAATACAGTGTGTACGTCCTCCTTCGTTGTCATATGTCGTAAACACAAAGGTCGTCGCACAAGTCAAATCGAAAAGAAAACCAAGGATCATGATCAATCTGCTCTCTGGGCCTTGGAAGAAAAAAATCAGCAAAGATCACATGGAATCGTGGAAGATGTCACGGGACGAGAGTTTATAGAATGCTGGGAAAACTATTTCAGAAAATGAAAAAAAACGAAGCATAGATATCGAATCCTAGTAAGAAGTAAGTTGAGAATACATGCCAAATTATTCTTGATGCAAGGAACTTTCCTCTGTCCTGTGTGTGGCTTCGCCTGCTCAGTGGTTTCTCGTTATGGATGTTGGTTATTACTCTTTTACGTAAAAAAACAAGAGTTCGCCTAATTCTGATGACACTAGAACCATTATAAACACCTCAGGTAACCCAACAATTGATCCCACTATTCTGTGTGACTCAGAACATTTTTTTTTTTTGTCGTCATTCCGAAAGGATAAAATGAATCCATCTGAGAGGTAATGGAACGATTTGCATTCCATTAAAATTATTCCCCTTGCTTCCAGTGATAAGACATGACTGTCTGCATAAAAAAGAACAATAAAGCTTTGTTCAATGAAGTTCAAAGGGACCGTCTGTCTTCGTATTCCCACCTTCGTTCAGCTTGTAGAAGAGTCATGAATATAGCATAGGAAATCAGTGCATAGATTGATTAAAACTGGATATTTTCTAAAAGAAAATTAAGATTCATTGCTAAGATAAACTAAAATACCGTTTTTATTTCATATAATTGGCAGTCTCTGCTGTTCGGAGTGCGTAAGAAAATCTGGTGTGATCAAATTTAATATTCCTGGAAGATTTTGCTTTCATTCATCATGAAGCCAGGTGTTAATCTCATGTAGGTCTCTCTTGGTTTAGAGAGAGAGAGAGAGAGAATGCTTATTCGTAATGGTCTAAGCCTTAAAAGAATTTTTTTTTTATTTCTCGGTCGTTTGTATGAGAGAGGATAAGAAGGAAGAAAAAACTTAAGTTACCCATTCCAACTTCAGATACTATTCTTATTTATTTATTTTTTTTTTATCTATTTTCGCCTTTGTTTTGCTTATCTTTTCCTCGTTTCCTTTTTTTTTTCTTTTTTACTTTTTGTGAAATGCATAACGCGCTTATGTGGACGAAAGGAATCTGAGTGACCAGTACTTCTGGGGAGATTCGCCTGTATATCATAGCATTAGTTCTTGGCACTTTTTGCGGGGAAAGGCGGGTACGTGTGTGCATTCGGACATTCGATGCAGTATGCGAGTAATGCGGCATTTTTGATGTAGACGACGTATGAATTAGACTTACTCGGGCTTGCTTGTGGCGGGTATTCGATAGCCGTTCGAAGATTGTTTCTTCTGTGTTAGAGTTGCAGCGTGGCGAAGTTATTTAGTGTTAGTGTCTTTTATATTCAAAAGAGGTTCAGTTGCGGTTGAAATTCTTAGTGACTTCAAAGTTGGATGTTCCAGTACTACGTATTATTTTGTACTCGTTTTAATTAATCCCGCCTGTAGCTTATGTCATGGAGGATTAAACACTTTTCAGGAAATATTAAAGGATTAAAAAGAATATTGGCACTCAACCTTAAAAGACTTCCACGGCTATTCAAAGATATTCAGTTAACATAAGAATTCGTTTGAAGAATACTTATTAATGATTGATCAATCGTTTATATATATATATATATATATATATATATATATATATATATATATATATATATATATATATATATATATATATATATATATTATATAAATGAAAAAAAAACCGCTTCTTTTACTCTGTGTACCTTTGAATCCTAAGTTTAGCACCGCTGACGATCACCTTTACTCTTTTGCGACGTAGCATGTCCCCTTCCACTTGTTCACCCTTTCTTCCCCCAGAATTAAAAAAAAAAACTATTGAAAGTTGAATTGGCCATTACGATCTACATAAGTATGATCGTCATTTGCAGTTAAGGAAAGCGAGGTGGCATCAACTGCATCCGGATGACTGAGAATTTTTTCATAAAATAAATAAATGTTGTTCACACTGAACAGTGAAGCTGTGTAATATGCGGTACACTCACCGATAATGGCTCTATGCTTTCACGTTACAGATGTCTAAAATCATGTGGACAGAAATATTTTTCATTAGCTGTTGTGAGTAATAGCGAGAAAATAATACTACAGTTATTGTCGTGTTAAAAGTTACAAAAGCAGCGATTATTGTTAGACTTCGTATTTTTTTCTTTTGGCATTATTCTTATTGTGTTATGAGAGCTGGTCTCAACACCTATAAGTCTTCCAGACATATATTCATTGTCAGCATTAAAATAAGGTGTTTATGACATGAACGATAATGAGTTTTGTTATATGAAGATGCTGTTGCTGAAATACAAAGTTGACAGCTTGCAGATGACATCAATTAATATTTGTATGATTTGTAAATACGTAACGACTGGAAAACACAAATGAATTGAAATGATGATAATGATATAACGAAAAGTTATATCATTACATGAGAAAAGATGTAAAATAAAGTTCACTGGTTACAGAGACTGTGTGTTCCTAATTATGAATACAGGTCATTCATTACAGTTTCATATTATTACTTTGAATATAGTTTCAGAACACTCAAAGTACTGATGTTGCGCAGAATTATTTCCGCTCTGTTTTTGTCGTCTGTTAACACATCTGATTAACATTGTCAGTCTTTCTTAGCCACGTAAAATAAGTCTAATCCTTCGGGCCAGCCCTGAGCTGTTAAACAGTTGTTGTAAAACTAAGGTATACTTAACTTTCTTTAAACGGCGTAACTGTCATGTCGGACGTTTGTTCCAGTTTAAATGTGTAATGGAAGACGCGGAAAACAGGTCATACCTAAGTTTTGACCTCTGACGGTATC
>NC_089790.1:36127943-36140443 GCF_040412425.1 Macrobrachium rosenbergii
ATCTTTTCAAGATGTTCTTTTCCTTTCTAAGTACAGTACCATTTTGATCTTTAATTTGCTTGATATATGTGATATCTTTGGATCTTTTGATTTTGGCCTTTGAGAGTTTCAGGATTTTCTCCAGCCCTTCCCTTGTTCCCAGTTCTGTACACACTTCATTAAATGCCCATGCCTTAGCTTGAGCTACCACCTTCTTTACCTTTTTTTGTTTTTCTCCCTTAGTCTGTCCTTGTCCTTCCCTACCTGTGATTCTTATCATCTCTTCTTTGCCTTCTTCTTCCCTCTCACTGGCTTCTGTATGTTTCCCCAAGAGATGTTTCCCCAAGTACTTCCTTTCTGTACTTCCTAATTATGTGCTGCATTATGTTGTTTGAAGCCCCCATGTGGTAGGTCTACCTGACGAATCAACTTTCTCCATACGAGAACAACCATGTCGTTGCCACATGGTTGAGAGATACACAGATTCTTGTGATAATGTTTTATGTAAATATCTCCAACATTGTTATCGCCACCTTTCATGTATTGTTATCTCTCTGTACATTATTATGCCAGCTATTCAACCATGTATATCTATTTTATATTCAAATGTTTTACATCTATGTATCTGTCATTTTGCATCTGTAAAGAAACACAGATGGCCAGAATTGATCCCCTTCCACAATCTGTTGAGGGGTCGTGACTACTTTGTGGCTTGCAAGTGCCATTGACCTTTGTGAATTTTGAATGAATAAATTAGTAAGCTTCTGACCTGCATTTTCATTTGTACCTCGCTCACATTGGTGACACCAGAGAGATGACTGAGAGCACCAACACCAACGACCCCCATGTCATCAGTAGAAGCCTCGCAGCCACCTCCATCTGATTGCCACCCTTCACACCCCACCACCCAGAAGCATAGTTTTTTAGGGCGGAAACAATTTTCCACACAAGAAAGATCACCTCGGCGACGCGGAGAGCATTCTTGCCAGATGACATCTTCAAGCAGATAGCAAGATGGCTCAAGAAACCAGAGGCCCCGTCACCTACGACATCCTGAAGGACCAGCTGAAGTCATCCTTCAGCATTCTGCCCACCCAAAGAGCAGAGAAGTTCCTCAATCAAGTGGGGACCCCGATAGGCGACAAATGGCCATCATATATATATGAACAACTGTAGCAAGTCATCACCCTGCCAGCCAGGGGCGGCCAAACCGAGTCATCCTTGGACCTTGTAAAGGAGGTACTCCTCAGCAAACTTCCCCACCAGACGTAGCAGCCGGGATCGAATGCCCATAGATGAGTCTCTCAGGTGGAAAGCAAGGGCGTTATCCATAGGCCAGACAAGTCTAAAACAGCCAGTTGGATCTGAGAGCAACTGCACACCAAACAGTCATCAGGCAAGAGGACTAAGTGCTGCAACGAACCAGCCACCCCGTGAGTTACAAATTTATTTCGTTTCACACGTGAAAAGATGTTGATGAAGGAAATCTTATTCAGAAGAAGGGATAGTTCCAGATGAAATGCTTCTCAGTGGGTCATTGCTGAGTAAGAAAGTTGGGGACAAACTTCGCTATTCTCAAAAAAGCAGTTAGGGTTGCCCAGGTAATTCCATGGGTGCAGTTGCTCTCAGGTTCCAACTTGTTTAGACTGTATGGCTTCCAGTGGATAACAGAAACCCTTCTTCCTAAAAGATGAAGAGACCTGGAGTTCGATCCCCGAAACGTGGAGTCAGAAATTTATTTCTGTCCCAACCAGAACAGGTTGATGACAAATCTTATTCACTCCTCCAAGGGATAGTTTGAATGAAATGCTGTCTATTGGGTCATTGCTGAAAAGAAAGTTGGGGAAAACTGAAACTGGTATTTCAGTTAAAAGCTTGCCAAGGTAATTCCTTAGGTGCAGTTGCTCTCAGGTTCCAACTTCTTTTAGACTTGCCTGAGAAAAAACAACTGGTTAAGAGCCCTTGCTTTCCACCTGAGAGACCTGGGGCAGACCGACAACAGTCAAAATTTATTTCAGTTCGAAACGTGATTGTGTGTTGATGATTTCATCTTATTCACTCAGAAGGATAGTTAACAAAACGAGCACAAGATCCAGAAATGCTGTCTATTGGGTCATTGCTGAGTCAGGGAAGTTGAAAAAAAACTACGCTGGTATGCAAAGAAGTTGGAAGAAGCCTGAATATGCCAGGAAATTCCAGCCCATGGGTGCAGTTGCTCTCATGGTTCAGACAACATGGTGTCACTTTAGACTTGATGGCTGAAGTGGATAACAAAACCTTGCTACCCACCTGAGAGACCTAGGGTTCGAAACCAAACGTGGAGTCAAAAATTTATTTTCTGTTCCACACGTGATTGTGTGTTGATGCAAAGAAGACATCTTATTCACAATCACCAGGGATAGTTCGATAATGAAATTCAACTACAGGTCATTGCTGAGTCGGAACTTGGGCAAAACTCACTGGTATGATGAAGCAGTTACCTTGCCCATTCTGGTAATTCCTTGGTGCAGTTAATCTCAGGTTCAAACCTCAAACAGATTTCAAAGGCATGAGTGGATAAAGAGACTTGCTTTCCACCTGAGAGACCTGGGTTCGATCCCGACGTGAGTAAAGAAATTTATTTCTGTTCCACACGTGATTGTGTGTTGATGATTTCTATCTTATTCACATCAGAAGGGATAGTTCAAAATGAAATGCTGTCTATTGGGTCATTGAGAACAGTGGAAGTTGACCAAACAAAACACCTGGTATGCAGGATAAGTTAAATGGGCCCAGGTAGAGTTCCTGGGGTGCAGTTGCTCAGAGGTTCAAACTTCTTTTGCCTGAAAAAAGTGAAAGTGGATAACAAATTTCCCAAAACCAACAACAGAGAAAACGGTACAAGAATTATCTGGACTAATAAACTTTTACCACAGGTTCAGTCAGAACATAGCAAAGATAATGATTTATATCAGTATTCTCAAAGGAAGGAAAAACAATTAAATTGGCCATAAGAACAGGATAATGCATTTAAATTAGCAAAAGAAGCAATAACGTCTGCAATGACACTAATATTTCCTTTATCTCTTGGGTGCAGATCCTCTCAGGTTCAACCGATTTTAGCAACACAGTGATGGGTGCCGTACTCGAGCAAGACACTGATGATTGTCGCCTCCTGCGAGCCTTCTACAGCAAATTGCTAACGTGCAGCAGAGCAAAAGTATTTCTGTTCGACAGGGAACACCTTGCAGTCTACAATGAGCCCTATCTTATTCTGCCATATGATTGATGGGACGACAGTTATTGGGTCAGACAGAGTCAACCAGTTAGTGCACCCTTCTCGAAGTCAGCAGACGCATGGTCAGCGTGACAACAAGGCACCTGTCAGCAATAGCTGAGTTGCTCCTGTTCCATTCTTTACCTGAAGGGTTCTTAGAACACCCAGTGGATGCCCTGTCATGTCCACCATCCAGCTTGGGATATCGATCCCGAGATCGTGGAGCACAGAAAGACAGTGACGTGATTGTGACTGTTGATGATTTAAACACCACCTCAAATGGAGAAACCTATTGATCTGTCTATTGGGTCAACCATCAGTCGAGACAAGTTGGGGAAAACCATGCCCTTACTTGTCAGAGGAACTGGGAAGGAAAACTTTCAGCCTCACCCACAACCTACCCCACCCATCAGGCTGATCAGGTTCCACCTCTTTTAGCAGAGCAGTGGCATCTGATGGGGCATGAGGAAGGATTAAAGACATGGGCAAGAGGTGCATCCCATGCCAGATGTCAGAAAGTTATTTGAGGCACACAGAGATGGATAGAAAAGTTGATGATTTTATCTTATTCACTCAAGAAGGGACCTCTACCCCTCAGATGAAATGCAAGTCTATTGGGTACAATCATAGACAGGAACACAAGATGGCCGGAAGCAATACTGATTAGGCAACAGATGGCGGAGAGCTGTGTCAAATCCATCGTTGATTGGGTCAGTCAGGTTCCAATTCTTTTAGATCATCGCCAGCGACAGTGGGCGCCAACTTTACCTCCCACCTATGGAACACCCGACGCCAACAGTCTGGGTCATGAAATCTGTTCCATACAATTGGCCTGTTGTGAAGCAAACGGGATAATCAAGAGGGTAGTTCGAATGAAAAGCTCTCTCACCCCCAGATGTCAAGTGGAACTTGGAGAAGAGAATTGCGGTGGGTCCTGCTGGAACTCAGAACAACACCGCACGAAGCGTTCAACACATCTCCAGCAGAAATACAAGCCCAGCAACAACATCTAGCACCAGAAAAACAGTAGAAAAATTGTTACTGGCCAAAACAACCTACCAGGCAAACAAAAAAGTGTACATCCCCGAAGATCCAAAGAGTGAAATGCATCTTATTCATCAGGGATAGACAATGAGAATCCCCAGCATACTCCAGGCCACACTGAATACTCCAAATATGACCAAGAGCCTACCAGATGATGGTCGAGTCGGGAGGTTGGGGGTCTCGATCGACTGGTTGAAACCAGCATTAGCTTGACACCAGCCCACAGACATGGGGTCTTCTTGTGTGGGGGTTCCAGCCCTTTTGGGAGGCCTACCTGACAAATCGACTTTCTCCGCATGAGAACAACCATGCGGTCGCCATGCAGCTGAGAGATACACAGATTCTCGTGATAATGAGTGTAAATATTCCAATATTGTTTCCCACGTGATTCATGTGTTGATGATTCTGTACATTATTATGCCAGCTATTCAATCATGTATATCTATTTTTATATTGCTGTGTTTTACATCTATGCATGAGTCATTTTGCATCTGTGAAGAAACACAGATGCCCAGAGTTGATCCCCCAGGTCAATCTGTTGAGAGGTCGTTGACTCTTTGTGGTTCCGAGCTGATGAATTTTAGAATTTTGAATGAATGGATTAGTAAGCTTGGACCTGCACGTTTTTCCACCTTGAGAGACCTGGGTCCACCATTCCATAGCATTTTTAATTTCAAGATCAATTTCTTCCAACACCTTTGTGTGTTAAATTTCTTCTCTTATTACCATCCTTTAATAATTTGTACCACTTGATTTTCCTTACTCGTTTTGTTTTGGTTTTCGGGAAGTTTCAGCTTCAAACCTGGTACTTAAAAGTTGTGTTGCCCAGGTACATGGTCACTTAGGATAACTTTGCAGTTTTGAGGTTCCACTAGCCTTTGACTTGTAAAGAAAGTAATCTAGTCTGATAAGCATCTACCACTGCTCTTGTAGGTGATTAGGTGTTCTTTTCTTTTTGGAAAATGTGTTTATTAGAGGGGAATTTTTTAAGTGATAAATGGATTGTCGTTGATGAGGTTCGATCTTATTCGACCAGAAGCATAGTTCCAATGACTCCAGTCATTGGGTCACCACTGAGCCATCAAGAGAGGGATAAAATGCCAAATCTGCTGCAGTTATTTATCCAGGCAGGGAAATTGTGCAGTTGCTTCAGGTTCCAACCTCCTTTTGACAGCTCATTGGTATGCTTGAACACGCAGCTCTTATTTGAACCTTTTATCACACCTGATTTATATACAATCATGAAGTCTGCAAATGTCATTTTTGTTCCAATTCACGCTGATTGATGGGTGATGATTTGGCAGATTTGTCATTAACTTATAGTTCTCTTGATGGCTGTTGTTTTGACATTGCTGAGTCAGGAGCTGTTGGAAGGTACTGTGTCTGGGACTGAAGCAGTTAGCTTGATCCATTTATCACTTAAAGAATATATTCCCTTTGTTGAGGTTCCAACTTGTTTTAGACTTGTATGGCATGAATTGGATATTAAATTACATTTTTAGCCTCATGATTGTATCGATAAATCGTGAGTGAGAAAAATTTCATAATAAGAGATTGCATGTTCCAAATTACCAATGAGCTGTCATCAGGAGGTAGTTAATGAAATGCTGTCAATTTGGGTCACTCGATGGGTAAATAAGTTATGGAAATTCTGGCTTTAACTGATACCTCTTTGATGGTTGGTTTTGACTGTCGACAGGAGTCATTGGAAGGTAATGTGTCGAAGGATCTCAGGTTCCAACGATCCATTTAGACTTTAAAAAGTGGATCGGTGATAATTTCCACCTGAGAGGTATTGGGTTCGATAGACGTGAGTTGGATATTAAAATTTGTATATTCATGATTTTATATATATATATATATATATATATATATATATATATATATATATATATATATATATATATATATATATATATATATATATATATATATATAATCATGCATACACATACACACACACATTATATATATCTGAAGTGTACAAACTTTTTTATTTTTTCTAATTTTTTGCATATGCATGAGATGGTATACAAAAAAGACATATGTGGTTACAAAATCAGTTTATTTTCATTTATGTTTTTTCCCTTTTTACAACTGATGCATATTGAAACAGTAATGCCATTAAATTAACATAGCTGTATTAAATAATTTAAACTAATAACATCACTGCGAATGCAAAGAGTACTTTTATATCGAACCATTTATGGCCGGAACATATACTTCGGAAACAACTAGCAAATCAGTTTTCTGAAGGAATACAAAATCTCTTGATAAATTCACGAAAACCACCATTAAATGCCATGCATCACTTGAGGGCATTCTCGCACCCATTGTAAATCGAGAAGCAAAGGTAGATTTTTTTTCTCGCAGGAAACCAGAAGACATGAATGCATAATGAGTTAGAGAAAGTCTTAGTGTTTCATGCTTCTTCGCTTGAACTACTGATGCATTATTTGAAGAGTATTAACTTCCAGATTATAACCCTGAACATTAGCTTATATTCAGAAACATGACTTGGTATTTATCTTCCGTTCCTTGCTCCGCTTTTGAGAATATTTACAGCAAAAGAAGGCGGAAACAGAAAGGTTTCAACTTATATTTCACTTTTAATTCATACAGGTTTCGTTATTTTCGTCCTGTATAATACCCTGTAAAGTTGACATCTACAAAGCACTAAATGGTGGCTGCAATAGTCCTTCAAATTTATACATATACTAAATTTCAGATGACTTATCTTCATAATTGTTTAAGCATTAGTGCCTCGAGTTCGCCTTAATTCTAATCTTAGTGACAGTCCTGTATACATGGCTGTACCTTCTCTTCACTGCGGCATGAAATACAAGGTTAAGCTTTGCTGTAAGTTTCTTTTACCTTGGGTGACTGTTTAATTTCATTGCCTGAGGTAATTATTCACAATCAGTAAGATCTACGCTCTATCATGATGTTATTGTGGGTTCTAAATCCAACAATTTCAAAAACTAGTAATAACAGTGATTTTTGCAATTACAATTCGCAATATTTCTATTATTTTGCAATAAGATTAAAGAAAACATTAATTTAAAGGTAACTGTTCAAGTGAAATGCTACTTTCATTTCCAGTGTCAGTAAAGGCTCCACCCTTCAGTAAAGAACATTGTTATAACGCATTATTCGTTGAATTGTATTCGAACTTCTGAAAGCTGCATTCCTTTAGGGACTGAAAAGGGGAAAACCGGATCGGCTTATTTCACGGTCAAGTAACCCAAAAACTGTGTCACTCTGCGGCGGCTCCGTGAGACTCGTGCCGAATTATATGACCTACTCGTTATAGAAGCACGTGGCTCTGTTGACAGCGCTGCATTCACTCAGTGGTCCCATTTACATGTAGGTGAATTGATTTTTAAAGCAAAATGTCATTTTGGAACGATTGCCTTATCACACTATCCCCCATTCGGTAGTGATTTCTTCTTTACAAGACTGGAACTTTTATTTAAAGCTTATCCTCCTCTATGCGGGTCTCACATATAGTGAGTAACGTACAAATTCACAAATACGTTCATGACATATACCTCACTTGCTAGTCCACTACTTCAGCAAGCGCTAGGTTCCATTGGGTGTTGATACAATAGTTCCTTATGCGTTGTATCAAGCCTTCAACGTACAAATTCATACATGTAACAGTGCATGAAGTCAAACAAGCATGAACCCTCATACAGTATGTAAAAGTGCTTTTCTGCCTTTGTGAAACTGAATGTTTATACCTGCAGACTAAATTTGTAATCTCTTTATCTATAGTCATTTTTGCTGCTAAATGGTTAGTTGCATTGTAATTATTAACTGTATTACACAAAGATTCATTGGATGTTTTGATAGAATGCTTCTTAATTAAAAAAATATCATCAAGACCTGAATACATTTGGACTATAACTGTCAGAAATAATCCTCCCATGCATCAGAATATCTCGCCTCAAACCGAACTCATGGCAGCATTGGACCAATTCCTAAAGACAAACGACCTTAGCTTTAATGACGGAGCGGTAGCAATCCTCCAGACTCAAGTATAAGCCTTAACGCAATACCCCTGATGACGTTCATACTCATATGTAATGAAGCCCTGACTTTTAAATTCTCATGTTTATGGGTTTCATCAATTCGGTCCCGAAATTCGCCTGACCGCCATGCAATAATGCCCTTACTTCAATGACTGCAATCATCGCCCTCAATTGCAATCCCAACTACCGCTCTCTATCCCAACCCAGCAGCGTCTCTGCCATCATCACATTGACCTGACAAATGAGAGGACGGAGCGCCATCCAGACGTAGTTTCTGAAACTGCTCCTTATTAACCACACGGAGCGACCCACCTACTTTCTGTACAGGCCGCCCAATCATGCCACCCACCGAATACCACCGCTGCCCCCGTCGGGGGTCCATTTTCTGCACCTACCACAGGCAACGTCGTTGGCATCATCATCATCATCATGCCCTAACCACAACTCTACGCCCAGCCGGTGCCCACGCAAGCCCTCGTTCTCCTACGGGGCAATTAGTGCCACAAGGCCCCGCTAACCCAAGCAGTGGTTCAATTAGACGCCCCACGAGTCGCAAATAACTCTCGCGTGTAAGGTGAAAGCGACGAAACGCACCGGTGGGGCGAATGCTTGCTTGCCTGCAGCTGCCAAGCGCTGACTTGCTTCCCTATGCTTTCGTTGATGTTGCTTGTTTGCTTCCTGGTCCGTGATTTCTGTCATTTTCGTCTTGATACATTCATCGACGTGAACCCCGTCCCCAGGCGGCTTGCAAATACAGAATGGATGTTTAAACCTAATGCGAAGTGATTAAAAAGTGAGTTACACACTCGCACATTTATAATTATATATATATATATATATATATATATATATATATATTATATATATATATATATATATATATATATATATATATATATATATATATATATATATATATATATGTATATATATATAATATATATATATATATACATATATATGTATACACACATGTACTTACATACATGTGTGCGTATGTTTTTTCTGTGAAAATTGTAAGTGTAGTACTGCGTTGAAATGAAAATGACAGAAGATGCTGTGTTATTACTGATCATATATTTCTCTACCATAAGACCTTCAACTAAATAAGTCTCTATATCTCCCGCATTGCGTATAACTGTTTGCTTTAAGTGACCTTACATTGTATCATAAGTAAATAAGTATTCTTGTTTGTACCGAATTCATATGTCATAAAAAAAGACTCATGGCGTGAATACTAATTCTACTTGTGCCTACGGCTCTTTTATTTTGTGCCAAGGCTCATATTTTTTTCCCTGCCTTTTAGAGGCGCGCACGCAGCTACAGTAAGTCTGCATTAACAACTTATACTACCATTTATCAGTTACTGGCTGGCCGATGCAACGCTCGCATCTACCCCGCAACTGTGATCTCACCCTGTCTCTTTTGTTGCAATCCTAATGGTAGATTCCCCATGCGCGTCTTCTGGCTCGTGTTCACAGCTCCAGTACTCTTGACATGATGCTTCATTAGCCTGACTCAGGCTTGAGATGTTGAGTGGGTTTTTTATGTTAACCAGGTTTCCTATTAATACATCGCTTTGCAATGCCAGCTGTGATAGTAACACTCCAGGTCCACAGTGGTTCTGTTAACCCCTTTTCGTTAATTAGTAACCGGTAGTTATTCGATTATTGTGGGTTTCAGCTTATATTGAAAAGAGTTGGGAGTTAATTTCTTTCCGAACTTGCTAAGCAGAGAGCAGAAAATAATTTGTCAAAGAATTACCAAGGATATTAGAAGCACAGTAGGTGAAAGGTAAATAGAATGCTTGATGAATGAAAGATGCAATGTTGCCAGTGATTTTGAAACCGTAAACGTCTCCAAATATTTTCAAAAAATCCGCAAGTTGAACAAAGTTCTGTACAGATACAAGTGCATAATACATGAACAGATGTACATGTATCTTATCTTCCATGCTTTATCTACATTTATTTGTTTATTTTTCTTTACTTGTACCATATATCCCTTTGCTTTATGTTCTTCTTTTCACATAAGGATTTTCTTCAGTGCGTGTGTGCTCCTTAGTCCAATTTGTTAATTACGGTGAGGATGAATAAAACATTCTTTTCAACTTGTTCACTCGGTACTTTGTATTATCAGAAAAATGACGAGGTTCTGAGATACTTCTCATAAAGCCAGTCAGTCAACCAATATATTACAGTACAGTGTTAAGGAATGGGAGGCTAACCCTTAAACATGGGAATAGGAATTTCTGTGAAACATGCAATGCAATGATTTTATATGTAAAAAAAATACAGTAATAAAATAATATAGAAATTTTAACATTTTCATAGAGCAAATAAATCACCATGAAGATCCATGGCTGTCATAGTGGAAATGGCAGAAAGTATAGTAACATTGAAGAAAACAAAATTTGGTCTTGAGACTTACAGATGGAGAAAGGTCCACAGAATTAATGGCAGTGACTCAGTACCTTTTATACTGTCAAGAATCGTACGATTTTATTCATATAATTTATTACCAGGTGATTTTCACTTCGGGAAACCCGGATAATGAATGATTAACTTACCCTTGCAAATCAAATGATTTACCCGTTGAATTCTCGTTTGTGTATGTAAATGAAGTGGTGGATGGGCCTATCTTAATTCTCTATAAAAACCTGCAAACTTTTTTTTTAAAGTTTCTGAAACATTAAACACAGCTCTATTCAAAAAGCAAACACCGCTATCTTTATACCATTACCAAGATGAGTGTCGTTTATTACACCAAGGTTGAAATATAGCCTTGAAACACAGATGTTATTATCTCCACGGCTAAGTGCCTCCTGTATAACTCGTCCATTTGCGCATTCTCCCTTTCCATTTATCAAATGATATTCAGAAATTGGCCTTTCATTTCACGAGGTAATGGTAGCGTTCAGTCAAGTCACTCTTCACCCCTGCCATCTTCAAGTCGCCCGCTACCTTAAGCGCTCGCCGCTCCTGCCTTACCCTGCCAGCTAAAAATGCCCGGTTCCGTTCATTACCAAATGGCACACTCGCTGGGCCAGTTCTCTAACAACAATTAAGTAGTTTATCTGGCGCATGCGAGAAAGTTGAGCAACGAACGACCCCAACAAAACATCAGGCCTCCGGGCGTACTTGCATGAGCAATGCAGGCAAGATGGAGATAACTCGCAGGCATTACGGTTGTTTTTTGCTTGGCCTAACAGCGACCTGTTTTAATGCTACGTGTATCTCGTATGTATAGTACGGTCGAATTCTCTCAGAAAGCGGTCGAAATTGCTGAAGATTTTTCTTACTTTTGCAGTTACTTTTTTGTTCTTAGCTATTTTGTTAAGCGGACAGCTAGATTTTAGCCCCCTTTAATGTGCTCATTTATGGATTTGTATAATATATTTTGTGTGTTCTGAATTGCTTTTGTGAGTCAATTTCCAGCAATCTTTGCGCTCAGGTAGAGTATAGGTTGTTCATCTCAAACGTGTATTAATTTTTTTCAGACCGATGGAGGTCATTAGAAATAGGTCATTTTCAGTTAAGAATAACTGAAAGTATACATAGAAGAATACTCACAAGTTCGTGTAGGTGGTGACCATTTCCATTACTCGTATCCTCACGCAACGCCCAATGGATTTTAATGCAAAACAGAAACTGACTAACATTAGAATATTTTTTTCCCGGGCATTTCATGAATGCATATTCATGACAAATGAGATTCAGCTTTCTCTGAGGTGCTAGCTCATAATTGCAACTCAAAGCCTCTTCTATTATTCAGAATCTTTTGCATCTACGCTCATGCATTTGCAACTTTCATCTCTCTCTCTCTCTCTCCCTCTCTCTCTCTCAGCGCTCCGCCATAATGTGTTTATCCTCCTAAAGGCTTTGCAACATTGCAACACCATCTAACCCTTGCTGTTTCCACCCCACGCTTGTATATCATGAAAATGTTTTCGAAGGAAATTTTCTTCTTCTTTCTTTCTTTATTTTGCATACTGAGTCTTTTTATTTTGCGCCTTTTTTTATTATACCCTTAAAATATGGCATAAAGTATTCCAATTGCAATTGACATTCTTTTGATAAATCGTCCATGTCTGAAGAGAGAAGTGTTCAGGAGAAAGGAGAAATAGGAGGTAAACGGAAAAGTGTATAAAATAGAAACAAAGACCGAGAGAAGGGGAGAAATAAGAT
>NC_089790.1:36145443-36168706 GCF_040412425.1 Macrobrachium rosenbergii
ACTGAAATTAGGAGGCGCTTTTGAATTCCATAAACATTATATATGTATATTAAGACAGACATTTTATTTGCGCAAATACTGCTTTTTCTAAAACCGTCTTGTCCATCTTTAAGCATTATACCAGTTTTTTTTTTTTTTTTCCCAGCGTATTGAGGTAAACATACTGAATATTTTTATTACTCTCGGCGTCATTGCATTGCTTCTATAGTTACCACCTTTACCACTTTTACTCAGGTCATCTTTCCTTTTTACCATTGCTATGGCTTCCAATTATCAAACTTTGTTTCGTTATTCCATAATTTGCATAACATTTTATTTAGAATTTTCCTAAGAATCATATATATATTTTTTCCATCATTTTATTTTGTGCTTCAAAACCCGTGAATTCATTCATAAATACATTGAGGTCTTCTTCAGCACATATAGATACAGCCCTTGATAGAATTAAGAGACATTTATCTTCAAGGACGTATGCTGTAGAAGGGTTATTTGTTGAGTGCAGGCGAGGTTTTTATGATGAAAGTGAAGCATGTCTTGGAATGTGCAGATGTAAGAATAACTGGTTTAGCGTGAACATTGTTTTGATTCAAGACTGCGTTATGTCTGTTATTATTGAATACCTTCAGTTATAGAGTGCTTCAAAAAGTCAGAGAAAGAAAAACAGTTGTGGTTGCAAATTTTTGGGATTAGAAAATGGGTCATGATTGAAGTGTGGAATAGCTGCTGTTTGCAAATTATAAGGTATAATCTACTGAATGGGGATAGTTGGAGGGAAATTGCAGAAACTAGTGGAAGAGATTTAAAGTGTTGGAAGCAGGCGTCAGATGAGAGTAACTGTAAACAACAGTAAGATTATGAAGGTAACTGGAAACCAAGAAGATAGATCAGTGAATGTTGATATGGATGATGGAAGAAGAATTGAAGTAGTCAGTTCGTGCTTCTCACGCAGCCTGGCAATCATGCCATATTTTTAGTTTTTTAATTTTTGATCAAGAATTTTTATTTCTTTACTGAGAGCAGTTACCTAAGGCTTGACCTGTTAATTAAAAGAATGAACTTCCTCAGAGCTCTTACACTTCTGGGCCATTATAACAGAAAATAGAGGTGTTATACTGCAAAGATACAGACAAACTGTGGAAAGGCAAGCGTGGGTATGGGGAAAATTAGGGAGATGAGTCATATACTGTATAGTACTGGTCATTGTGTTGTCTGACGATTATTGTGTTGTTGCATCCTTTGCTTGCTTGTTTAGCAAATGAAAACTGACGAAGCTATCACTCTACTTCTGAAATAATCCATATTTTGAGGGTGGGTGGGTGGGCAGCTTCCATGGAACGCCACAAAAGAGTGAATCCATACATCTCAGACCTGCAGATAGATGGGGACTATTTTATATATGTGTATATATATATATATATATATATATATATATATATATATATATATATATATATATATATATATATATATATATATAACAAAAATACAACCCTTAGAATACAAATTTTTTTATATCTTTTATTAGGAAAATACATTAATGCGGTTTTACAATTATTCCATAGCATTTACATTATTTTACAATAATAATTTTTCTTCTTACAGGACCTCTTACTTTTCTAAACAGAACATAACAAATAAATAAATATTTAAGTAGTTTTACATTTATCAGATTAAAGTAATATTTTATATTTACATCTGTAAGTTTTCATTAATATATATATATATATATATATATATATATATATATATATATATATATATATATATATTATTGAACACTAGGCTTTTAATAAGTTCAATCTTTTTCTTTCAGTGCCATAAATACCTAATTTATATCCTAACCATGTGACAGTTATCTAATCTGCAATTAACATTACTGCTGTATTTCGATCTTCTTTGAATAAGCCTTAAAATCTAATTTTAAAATCTTAATGGTTGCATCATATTTATTCTATATAACCTACCCAACAGTGTCAAAAACCACATGAAACTCCATCAATACGCTTACAAAACCAAGTTCAATGCATTATACCCTCAGTTTGTTCACAAGATACACACAATCTAGAATCTGAAATACTCTCTGGAAGAGCCTGTCTTTTGTTGCAAGGACTTCACGTACATATTTGAATACTATTTCCCCGTTAAATGTATTTTTTAATTTATTATTTACTTTTTCTCATATATCATCCCAGTGGAATAATGGATAATTCTCTTCAATTTTTGTTTTATATCCGTCATTCATTAAAAATCTGTATATAGTCTTTGTACTTACTGTAGGATAGTTTTCATATTTTATCACTTTGCGTAATGCTCGTTATAGTAATGAACTCGTTATAGTTTTTAACAGTAATGAAGAAAAAAATGGACAGAGTTTTTACAAATGCATTGATGACTCCTACGCCTCCTTTGCCCATTTGCAAGTACAATGTCCTTCTGTTTAGCAGGTGATAGTTCCCATTCCTCAGGCAATTAAAAATGCGATTTTCTATGGATTTCCCATTTTTCCTGGTTAACGGGTAGACATGTGGTAAGCACCATGCTTTAGACAGAATTTTTGAATTTATCAATATTAATTTCTGGAACAATGAAAGTTTTCTTGAATATTGCTGCCCAATATGACTTACTATTTTCCTCTCAATACTTTGTCAGTTTTCTTGTTTAGCTGTTTCATAGTCATTATTGTATATAGCAACAAGTATTCAAATGATCCCACCACATTTTCAATCCACTGATTGGCCATTCTGTTCTGTCCTTCCAAAAACCTAACCCGATAATGCTTTTTTGATCATAATTAAGTGACACAACTGTCTTTTCTTCATTATTTCTTATTATCATGGAACTTTCTATAATTGCCTCGTTTGAGTTTATCAGTATTGAGTTGTCATCGACATAACCCAGTATTGACAACAGTAAATCGTTCGGTAGTTTCAGTGAGAACCTGAATGATTTGGACTTCAGGATTCTACAGAAAAGCTCTTGTGCAATTACAGAAAGCATCATGGATAATGGGCATCCCTGCCTCACAGACCTTAGTATTGGAAAGCTTTCAGACAGGTTACCATTTATACATACTAAGCATCTTTCAGCGTTGGCGTAAAGCATTTGAATTAATGTAATAAACTCATGTGAGAATCCAAATTTTCCTAATATCAAGAAAACAAAGCTCAAATCCACTCTGTCAAAGGCTTTAGGCCTTTCAAGGTTAATTAGAGCAGCAGGAATATTTTTATTTACAAAGTAAACTACGTCTCTAAGCAGCGTATTACATCCGGTGATAGATCTGTTTGTAACCGCACAAAATTGTTCTTTCGAAATGAACAAATCCATAACCGTCTTTATTCTGTTTGCTGTTATTTTTGCTATTATTTTATAATCTACATGAAGCATCGTGATGGTCGCTAGTTGCCTATTAAAAGTTGATTGCCACTCTTTAGTGCCATTTTGATCACTCCCTTATCACCATCCTTATACATTGCAGATTCTTTAAATGAATATCTTATTACTTGTACAAATTCAGATTTTATAGTCTTCCACATAGTCTTATAATCCGTCAATTCCCGGGCATTTAACGTTCTTTATGCCACAGATGGCATTCCAAAAATCATATTGGGCCATTACTTCATTAGCATTTTATTTTCCTTTTCTCTTATAACATTATCAGTCAAATCCACAAATGCATTTTACTTTTATTACTTTTGAATAAAGTCATAAAATTCCCTCTGTTCACCTTTTGAATTTTCTAAGATAGTTCCATTTTTCGCTTTTAGTTTCAATATGTAACTTTTGGCATTTTTCTCTTTTCCCAACACATATTAAGATGACTTTTCACCATATAGTCTGTCGTCTATTTTTGCTCGTACACTAATCCCATCACAAATTTAATTTTGTAACATTCTAATTTAATCTTTTAGAACACCAATTTCCTCATATTTATTGCACATAACTGAATGTACTTCATATTTACTTCTCAAGACTGGCTCAAGAAGTTAAGTGTTCCATATTTTTCTTTATTTATAATTTTTGACATACGTATGACAAATGTTTTGAGCTCCTGTTTAGTAAAAGCCCACCAATCCAAAATGGAATCAAAATCTGTATGCCTCTTGCGTTCCAACTTTTCCCAAATTACAGTAGCATTTTCCAGTACAAATAAAGCACTTAGTATTTTTAAGTTTAGTTTCTAGTAGCTTTTGCCCACATTCAATTTATTATTATTTTTATCCTAGTTTTAATTACATTAGGATCAGCCTATGATATTGGAATATTTTAAGTACTGACAACGTTATTGTAAAGTCCTTTTACATAAATTCTATCTAATCTTGACCCATGTGATCTCTATATATAAGTACATTATATTTTATTATTATTTACAAACCATACGTCTTTAAGGATATTTTTGAAATTTAGCAATGGCTTCGAAACAAGATAATATCAATTCGAACAATCTCTTTTACTGGTTGGGTTATTCCAATCCCCTCCGATGATTACATTTTGCAAATTATTTCTACGATAGTATAACAATGCGTTTTGAAACGACTCTTCTCTTGTCACTTTTCTTATCATTTCCTGATGGGCATAAACATTAACTAGCTGTAATTCCAGATCCAGCACCCGACACTTAGCACAAGTGGTCTGTCCCCCAAAATCCATCTCATGACTCAAAACCCTCACTTGTGACAGTTTATTTATCAGTATTGCCGATACTCCTTTGAACAGAAGACTGGGATTCAATATGATTTCACATTGTTTTCCAACTTCTTGTAATTGGTTTACAGTTTTTATATTGTGTACCTGAATATATATTAATGTCTAAATGGTGCAAGTACATAAAATTTATTAATTTCATTTGCTCATTCACAGCAAATAGGTCGTTAACATTTATTGTTCCTATATTTAGATAAGTGGAGACGTTAATTCATGAGAAAAAAGATGAGGGTCGCTTACATATCCGTTTTATACGCTTAGCAATCGGGATTTTTGACAAGTTCTTCATCAGAACTCTTCTCTGCCTTCATCTGAACATCATCTAAGTCATTACCAATTTCGTCAGACTGAACTGATCCTTGGTCCTTTCTGAGGTTAATGCGGATACTTGAGCTATCATCAACACAGGCTTGCCATTTTTCCGTCAATTTCTTACCTTTGTTTTCTCATTTTTCCCTCACATCCACTTGCTTTTCTTCCGTAACCACAACAGCCGCTTCGGCTGTCTTTCCTTTGTCTTCCCTTGAAATTTCACTTGAACTGGTCGCTCATTCTCGGACTGGGAAATCAGGGGATTCATCTCTTCATCTGTTTCATCGTTGTTACTATTTTCGCAAATAATTGCTTCTTTTACGTTCCTGATTTCTTCTTCGTCTAATGAAGCCCGTGGTAGGACCGTCTCTTTTCTCCCTGCTCTCTTCGCAGCTGTTTTCAACTCACATTTCTTCATCAGTTTCTCTTTATCTACCGCTTCCGTTCCTTCAACTTCAATGTTTACTAATTCTGGGCTTTCCTTTTCTGTATTATTCATTTGTGTCATACCGGGAAAGTTTTCATCATTTAATCTGCGCAGTTGCTCTCCTATCTCATTTGCACAGTCTTTAACTAGGTGATTTGCTTGCCCACATCTGTAACGCGGTCGCCTCTGTCCATTATATCAGATGGTAATATTAAATATACTCATATTGATGGATGAGGGGATGTTCTCCCTAAGTCTCATTTTAGCAGTCCGAGTCCCGTTTAACAGGCCAGAGAAGGGATCCTTATTGAATTTATTGTCTTCTACTTTCCACTTTTCCATATTCACTCAAAACCGATATAACAACCTCGTCGGACATTTCAAAAGGGGCATTCCTTATTGATACATACGTTACAGATGGACTGAGATTGACTATCTTAATATTTTCCACCTCACTTAATTGAATAACCTTATCCTCATGTTCTCTTACAACTCCCGCAAAAGTCTCATCTGAATTGAACTTACGGCTACTTTTATTTTTACTAATGTTCTGTGCACCAATAACGTTACTTACGTTTATTTTCATTTTGTTGAACAAAATATCGCCAGCCAACTCCATTGTCACTAATGAAGTTGGAAAAAGCAAACAGGTGGCTTCTTTTCTCCTTAACAAATGATGACTCCCCATTTTCAAATGATTATTTTGAGCTGTAACAAGGTAATGTAAGTGGGACAGTAGAAAACAGATTCTTTGAATATAAACACCCCGAAGGCAATTAGCCTCAGGGCTTAGAGATGAACTGGTAAAGAGTCGAAAGTTTGAGTGTATCTCATTTATCTTGAAAATTACATTTATCAGCACTTCACGTGATCATCTTTGCACTGTCTTGGATCACATCACTCTGTATTACATGGAAGCCATATTTTTATAGTGTCACTGTCACTAAAACCCCACAAAAATGTCTAAAATAAAGGAGCTCTTTAATCCAGTGTTTACTGTCCTATAACTTCTTCTTCACCATAGAAATTGATACATTAAGCCCTATTGATTTGTACATAAATATCCCATTCATACAAATATTTGTAAAAAAAAACTCATCTCATATTTTATGTGCAATTATTCAGTAAGTCGGATAAATTGCTTATACACACTGACATCACCACCTTATCTATTTTGTCAGTACTTGTAGATAGATGTACATTTATCATTATTACACATTTAGATACTTAAAAGTATTTAATTAATGCTATAGAAATAGGTGATATATTTCTTGTTCATTTTTCGAATTACGAATTAAACTTCTTTGTCGCCTATATATTATCTATAACGAGGAGTGACGATCATCTTAAGTTTTAAGACTATTTTTTTTTAATCAAAGTCAAGGTGCGTTTTTTTTCGAGAGAGAGGTTTCCCCTGTAGGCCTAATCCTCTCTTTATATATGATTTATTCAGAAAACTCGGCATCAGAACTATCAGCTTTGTTGATGACAAAACTGTCAACCAACTTGTCTACAGCCACATCTTGCCGGGCATCCTCTTTTTGAATTTTCTCTACGTGCTCCGCTGCATTCTTCCAGTCATTGTTTCCAATCTATTATTTTTCAGAGAGAGAGAGAGAGATCTGTCTGTATACGAATGTTTATTTTCTATTGTCAAACTTACTGTTATGCTTTATTTCATATTTCCTTGCTTACCAATTTATTCTTTACCTATGATGTTAAGAAATCAAGGTATATGTAGAAACGAGAAATACCTCCAGACATAATATACCATGATGACCGTGACCACCAAAGTGCTCCCTAGAGAAAATCTAAGCTGCTTATCCGTGATTTTAAACGCGTGGATCCGTGTGTGAAATACTGGCAACGCCACCAAAATGAGATGCCATATTAATAGAAAATCTGATTCCGTTTCTTGTAATTGCTTAAAAAAACATTATCAATCGTTAACCTATGTAATAAGACTTGGAATTCTGCGTAACGAAAAAGGTTTTATTTGATATCTGTAATGTGAGAAATGATTTTATCTCGCTGCTGCTGTTATACATTTGGCAGATATGCTTTACCTGCGAAGACCCAAACAACCCGGCCAGAGAGATCTAAACATTTTAGAAAGATTATACCAACTATTAGGAGGTTAGAAGCAAGCTCTGTTGTGTAACTCACCTGTACCTGGTTTGACCAGCGCACTATGTCTGCAGGCTACAGATGGAAGAAATTAAAATGAAAAAAGTACAAATCATCTTTTACCAATGTAAACCTTAAGGGAGATACTGTTCTGTTCAAATGGAGCTTGAGCAACTCCACAAGTTGAGCTGCTACCACATGTTCTAAGGAGAAAGTATCCAGGGACTTTTGGGTGACTTGAGTGGAAAGGGAAGGTGTTTTAAAGAAGTGCCTCCTGATTGCCAGGAACAACGCATTGCTCAACTTATTAAGCACTTGCCCAGGGTATGGAACAATTACTCTCACCATACAACTCAAGCACCCGCTTAATGACCTTTTAAAGCCGGAGCAAAATGCTACTGGATATCATTTTCTTGTGCATGCCTGTGCTAACAAACAACTACAATAACTCTGGCCTTTGATGTTAAAAGTCCTCTGTGGATAACACAGAGGAAAACACTTACCAGACAAAACAGCATCTTGTTGGAATCATCACCAAACACAGAATGTAACACTGCTACTGGATCTCTTCCTAGTGCTTGCCAGTACTGTACAATCAAACGACTACCACCCTTCAGGACAAAGATGCAGAGTCCTGTGCAAGCAGAGCCTTCACTAGACAACATTTTCTTGTTGCAATCACCACTCACAAAGCCTCAGAGGGAGGGGATTAAAAAAAGTATCAAATCTCGTCATGTTTGGGGTCGCCATACACAAACAAATAAGAACTGAGAGACAACCCCCCCTCCAGGGTCACCCATATTGCTTAATCTGCTGATGGTAAGGGTGGCAGGAATAACCTTTTAAAAGTGGCATCCTAACCAAATCCTATGTAAGGGACTTATACAGCAGGTGGGTGATGCTGCAGACAGTGACTGTCAAATCCCACCACAGATGTCTGAGTTTACAAAGTGAACCAGACTGCTCATCCTCAAGGATATGAAGACCTCATCCAAGGCAAAAGGTTCAAGACCTTAAACCAGAAAACCTTGGAAGGGATGAGCAGTAGCTTTTACCACAGAAACATAAAAGCACCTTGTCTCTGTAAAGGTAGATGAGAAAGTCTACCATCTGCTGTACAGTGACTAATGAGAGATCCCTCTCACAATACCAACCAAAGAATATGGCCCACTTTGCATGGCAGACATCTGCTATGAATAGTCCAGCCAAATTGTAACCATAGACCGGTGGCAGCTCATTAGGAGTTGCTGAAGCAGTGTGGGCCATAGTATTGGCACACTGCACATTAATGAGAAAGTCCAGCACCTCTGAATACCATTCAACTTGTGGCCAGATTGGTACATCCAGTCATCCTCACAAGGGAATGTTCATGGTTGACCACTTGACAAACAAAACTGAATGGGGAAAAACCATCCACGTAGTCCGGCAGGGACATACTCTAGGAAACCATTCGAAGGTCTTAGTCCACCCAAATGGGGAGACCAATCAAAAGATAGCATATTGTTTACAAAAGGGCAGTATGCTCCATAAATGTGAACTTATCTATGACAGTACTGTACATCCATCAAGTGGGACATATTATTCAAACACATCTGAGGGTCCAGATGGCATTATGCACAATAACAATACTACCTTTTTGTCTAACAGACAAAAAACTGAACCTGAGAATATTCAGGACAAAAATATTATGCATATAATGATTAATGAGTTCCTGATGAATGTACACATTTTTCTAGAGTGGCTACACGACTCTGTCTTGCCTCTTACTTTTTCCAGGAAAAACACCCCAGAAACTAAGAGCACCAAATCATGTTGATGTCATTTATGCTTTACAAAAGCATAAATGATCTGCGGCTGCTTCTATAGAACATATGTACACATTATTCGTAAGAAATTCGCCTATACGCAGTATTTTTCGCAGAGAAGTATTCACAAATTACTGTATTTTCCTATCATTTTCATGATTAAATGCACTTTTTGTGATAAAACCAAAATATTCAGGTACAGGCATTTTTAGCTGGTTTTTTGGTGTTTTGAACTATCAAAATATCAGTTATAAGCATTTTTAGAGGGGTTTAAGTATTCACGGATTTGAGCTATTTGCCGGGGGTAGTGGTACACAACCCCCACTGCAAATACCGAGGGTCAACTGTATGTAGCAATTAAATGTCACAGTGTACACCTTTCTGTGATTACTAAAATAAGATTAACAAGTTAATGAAAAGTTTATATATGTCATCTTGAAAATAGGTGCACTGCATTACTGAAAGGTGTCAGGCTATGTACCAAGAATATCAAATAAATAATTATTGGGTATGGTAAAAGCAAGATATATTTTTTATAAAAATTATACAGAAATGAATGTATACTCACGGAAATTGTGTTAAATGAAACAATTCCCCTACTTGGTAAAAACAATGCAACATAGACTGTTTAAATCAAAAACAGCAGACACATCTGGCTGATCATATGAATGTGTTCAGCATTCAATTTTGAGTACATTTATATATATTTCACATGGATGCCTAGGCGTAAACCATTACAGGTGAGCATCTGCAGTCTTCTGTTTCATAAAACGGTTAAAATAGTGCACTTGGAGGTGTTCTCATGCATTTATCAAAGGCTTCCAGGTGCGTAACAACAGCTTCCATTACTAACTTCAAATATTAATCATAATCCAATCAAAAGACCCTTCATTTATCAATTTTCGTCCTGGGGATGTTATGTATAAAGAGGAAAATTGGTATCATTTGTTAAGAAAAAAAAAAAAAAAAAAAAAAAAAAAAAGTGTATACCTTAGTCAATGAAAATATTCAGTATGGCAACCCTGCCATACACTGCCAAGTACTTAGTCTATCCTAACCATGCACAGACACTAAGTCATTAAAACCAACAAAATATAAAGATGCAAACATTGTCCAGTAAAACATTTTTTTCCTTTAATACAGGCAAGCAGCATTTATTGGATACCCATCCTAAAAACTGGTTAGCAAAATATAAAGTATACACTGTACTTATACCTTTTGAAGACCAAGGAAATCTGGACATCCCTCAGCCATACAATGAGCAATACACTTGTGATATAGTTAGGAGACCATGTTTCACTCAACCATGCACATGTTTTGGATATTTAGACAACTATTTTAAACTACTCTCATAATTTTTTTTTTCAATAACATAGCTTGCCATTCAGGACGGTTAAATCAAGCACATCAAAAAATCACGAGTACCTGCCCAACCTTTCTGGTATATACAGCATTCAGACCAAAAAGTCTCTTGCTTATCCAGCCATAAAGATCAGTCATGTTGTGAAATTCTTCCACTATAAAAATAACTGCCTAATGATAACTTATTTGTGTATATAAATTTGGACACTTTCTTATACACTTATTCATTTTTACCACAAGGTGGACAGGATTTTTAAATGACTGCACTATAAATAAACTGTTTATTTTTAATTTGATCTACTAGTATGCTGATAAGAATTTTAAGCTATTTTGTGGACATCTTTAACCGTTGACATTATGACTGAAACATTTAGGATGTATCGCGTAATCAAATTTTCTTACATATTTTCAAGGTATGCTGAAAGTTGTACAGCTAATCAAAGTATCAAACCTGACTGAAGAAATGCCAGGAAGTATATATGACAATGAATATCCTTTTTGTTCAACATTAAAAATGACTACTTGAAGACTTGAAAAATAAAAAGATGTGCAGATAACATCAATGATTCAGCAATTTGCCACCTTCCATCATACAAATACAGTAAACAAAATACAGACCATGATAAATGCATGTTTCAATTCTTCTCCTCATTTAAGAATGAATTCTTTCCGTCCGCACAGGCATTAAGTCTCATTATACTTTATAAATAAACACTGAACAGTCTGCATTTTACTAATATCTTGCAGCAGCCACCCAGAGCATTTCAATAACATCCTGAAAATCATTCTCTGCCTCTTCTCAAGCAGATATAGTACTGGGAATCCAAAACTTTTCCGAGTTCAAATTTTCTTGGAGACTTTTCTGGGTTTCAGTACAGCACTTTGGCAGATATTGGGACTTTTCTTTCTTTGATACAGACTGACCCAGTAAAGGTCTCAACAATTAGGAATCAATTTCATCACAATGAACCATTCCTCCTCTTAATTTTAAAAATTTAGCTAAAAGCTCTGACCTTATAAGAAAAGAATATAGAGTGAATACAGCATCAGAGCGTTTTGGTATCACTGAGAGCTGAGAGACATGGAGGGTTCTTTCTTCACTTGCAGAAATTACCTAAAACTGACTAGAACATGGCCTCAATATAAGATACGACTGATATGCTTGACTTCCTCTATTATGGAGGATTTTTCCCACTGGAATAGTGGTGATTCACAACAAAATTTAAGAGCCATTAACAGAAGAGGAGGATGTCAGGAACATGTACTGTAGGCAGCCCAATCATGGGTTGTAAGAAATAAATCTTTGGCAACCCAATCAAAGGTTGTAAGAAGTAAGTTTTACTGAGAATGAGATATTTAGTTTTTGCCAACTTTTGTTATAACAAATTTAGTTAGAAATTTATGCTTTGAACTAATTATTATGTATTTTTTATTGACGTTACTGTAATTCAGTTTACTGTTTACGTAATGCTCTTGATTTGTGGCTACTTCAATTTTCAACAGGACAGATTAATGTTTGGTAATTTGTAATATTATTAATTTTAAAAAGCATCCATGTTTTCTTGATAGCGTACTGAGTTATATTTACAATAATTCAAATGGTCAATTAATCAATTCTAAACCATATTAATTTTACATAAAGATGCTATTATTGGGGTAGTCTACTTAGTTTTCATAAACTGCCTTTGGAGACTTCAAATACTTGAACCATGCCATAGGAATTGAGCAGAATTAGAACATAATCTATTTTTTTAAATCCAAAAATGTGCAATTACTTGATATTCCTAAAACCATTCAGTTGTATTGTTAGTTGGAAGAGCTCTTGCAGTTAACATTATATTAGAGTTAGTTTTATTTTAAATTCAATTAAATACCCATTATTATTATTTGAATATTATAAATGCAGAATTATGATCAAGTTCTTCTTTAGAATTTCCAAACTTCATTAGTATCTATGCTCAGGTTTGTTTATGCTTAATTTGAACTAATGTTAAAACAGACAATTTAAAACCTTCATTTTTAGAAACCCCTCCACTATCACACTAACGGTTACATAATACAGTTATGGGTTTTTCTAGGCTACAAATTTAAGTTATAACTTTGTTTTTATTATCAATTTGAACTGAAAGTTCAGATCACATTATTTTATGTTATAAATTACTGTACAGTACTTATGATATCACTGTTAGCTGTGAGATTTTTGAATGTTTAAAGTTACAAGCTATTGTATGGTCTTTGTTATTCAGATTTTGTACCTTATTCTGAGAAAGCTAAAACCTCAGAGCAACTTTATTTCAAATGAAGCAGAATATAAACAGTAGAAAATTAAACAGACTTTATGAGTCATTCATTGCAGGTTTACTGACTCAATCTTTGGAATTATTATTTGGTAAACAATATAGCATATGCTTTATTATTTGATTAGTATCAAATTACTTATGGGGGTTTAATGTTATTGGTTTGCCACATATAGAGCTCATGGTCAAGATCAAATGCTGAAATTATCCTTTTTCATTAGTTTCTCTTTTCATCTATTATTATTCCTTTTTCATTAGCAGTTTTAGTTTTATCCAGGCATTTGCTCATGAGCTCTTATAGATGGCATCAAATTTGGTTTAGAAATATATCCTGTTTATTAATTATTATTATTTTATTTTTTATTATTATTATTCTTCTTATTAACTTCAACTGCTCTAAACTTAACCATGCTTGAATCTTTACACTTCTGAAGCATCAAATTTAAGGCAAATATATCTTTGTTTATTAATTATTAATGCAACTTATTATTCTCATTAAACTATTTTATTGGTAATTTAGGAGAAAATCTTACTGCTAATGTTTATGAATTAGAGACAATAACAAAACCAGAATAAGGATGTTAAACATTATTATTATTATTATTATTATTAAATTATTATTATTATTGTATTTTATCATTTTTGTACATACTGCTTGAAAGCTCTTGTGGTTTATTGCATCAAATTTTAGAAATATATCTTTTGTTTTTCATTTCCAGATTAATTATTATTATTATTAAATTATTATTATTATTAGTTGAATGCAAATGGGAAAGTTTAGGACATCAGCTCTGACTAATCATTTAGTGAGCTTGGCATCCTCATTGGATGAGAATTAGGTTAGTTGTCATCTTAAATTATTTTGATGCTTTGAATAACATTTGTTTCATCATAGAAAATCCTTTGTTTATTAAACATTGTGTGTTATTATTATTATTATTATTATTATTCCAGACAGGCTCACATACTGGTTGAGCTCTTGTGGTCCAAGCATCAAATTTGGTAGAAATTTAATCAGTGTTTATTATTACTATTCATTATTTTCTGTATATATTCAGATGTTTATTTTTCATATTTTGTATTATATACTGCTTTTGTGTTCTTGATTATTATACAAGCATCAAATTTGGTAGAAATATATCCTTTGTTTTTTTTTATTATTATTATTATTATTATTATTATTATTCAGTTATTATTATTATTATTATTATTGGAACATACTTTCATGAGCTCTTGTTGTCTAAAGCAGAAATATATCCAGTGGTTATTCAAATTTTTCTGTCTTAACTATTAATAACTGTTATTTATTAACCCCTTTAAACCATCAAATGCAGAAATATTGATATCTTTCCATGGATTATTATTATTATTATTATTATTATTATTATTGGATTAGGTTTACACATACTGCTCATGAGCCTCTTGTGTCAAGTTTTCCATCAAATTTTCCTGAAATATAGTGGAACCACTCTTTTTTGTTGCCATTATTATTATTGCTTCCCTTACCTTCAGCTTAGTTATTATTAGTGCACTTTTAGATGCAGTTGCACATTCTAGCTTTTTATCTAAGCATCAAATTATCCAGCTGATTAGATATTATTATTATTTGCTTTTATTATTATTATTAGTTTGTTCACCTGTTCTGTCACATACTGCTCATGAGCTCTTGTGGTCTAAGCATCAAATTTGGTAGATTAGTATATCCAGTTGTTTATTAATTATTATTATTGTTTATTATTATTATTCTTATTATTATTATTATCCTATTACACTTGTGCAGTGAGAGGGGCACACATACTGCTCTTGAGCTCTTGTGGCATCAAATTTGGTAGAAATATATCCTTTTTGGCTGTGGCTTATTATTCTTGCTAATTATTACATTACACTTATTTGGTGTATATGCATTTAGAAATATATCCGGCAAGAGTATATCACTGCTCAATCTTTTTGATTCTGGTCAGCAATCAAATTTGAGAAATGTTGCTATCCTCTTGGTGTGTTATTATTATTTTATTATTATTATTATTATTAACATTACATCCATCAACTTACTGCTCATGAGCTCTTGTGGTCTAAGCATCAAATTTGGTGAAATATACTAGTGGTTCTCAGTATTATTATTATTTTATTATTTTCTTATTTTATTTTCATCCATTTGCTTCAGTCTCTTCAACATAGTCTGCTCAGTGAGCTCTTTTATTCAAGATCAAATTTGGTGAAATAATGATCCAGTAGTTTATTAAAAAAATTATTATTATTATGTTTGCTATTTTATGAATCTGTATAGGGTTGTATTTGAACATTAAGCATCAAATTTCTGAAAAGAGTTATTAATTATCAGTTATAAAGCAAATGTCTTTTCATTATTTTATCATTGTAAGTCATATCAGTATTAACAGCATATATCCTTTGTATTTAAAATTTTATTATTTTTTATTATTGCCATTATTAGCTAGTAGGTATTATTATTATTTGGGCTCACATCTTGCTCATGAGCTCTTGTTCTTTAAGATAAAAATCTTTTAAATTTCAGTCACTGGAAAGCAGCATGATGGCTGTGCCTTCTCAGTTGATATTATTATTATTATTAGTTAAGACCACATAAATGTTGAGCTCTTGTGGTCTAATTCATCAAATTTGTAGTATGTATATATCATATTTAGATAAATAATGTCATTAGTTCATTATTATCTTTTTCATAATGTATTGCTGTAACTATTTATTAAAAAGTTTTGTTATTATTATTTGAATTATTTTACTGCTCATGAGCTCTTGTGGTCATCCCAAATTAATTATATCAGTTTAGTATAAATTATTATTTATTAATTTTATTATTATTATTATTATTATTATTATTATTATTATTATTATTTTAGGGGCTCACATACTGCTCATGAGCTCTTGTGGTCTAAGCATCAAATTTGGTAGAAATATATCCTTTGTTTATTAATTATTATTATTATTATTATTATTATTATTATTATTATTATTATTATTATTATTATTTACGGGCTCACATACTGCTCATGAGCTCTTGTGGTCTAAGCATCAAATTTGGTAGAAATATATCCTTTGTTTATTAATTATTATTATTATTATTATTATTATTATTATTATTATTATTATTATTATTACGGGCTCACATACTGCTCATGAGCTCTTGTGGTCTAAGCATCAAATTTGGTAGAAATATATCCAGTTATTATTATTATTATTATTGTGTGTGTGTGTATTATTATTATTATTATTATTATTATTTAGGGGCTCACATACTGCTCATGAGCTCTTGTGGTCTAAGCATCAAATTTGGTAGAAATATCCTTTGTTTATTAATTATTAATTATTATTATTATTATTATTGTGTGTATTATTATTATTATTGTTAGGGGCTCACATACTGCTCATGAGCTCTTGTGGTCTAAGCATCAAATTTGGTAGAAATATATCCTTTGTTTATTAATTATTATTATTATTATTATTATTATTATTATTATTATTATTATTATTATTCAGCTCACATACTGCTCATGGCTCTTATAAGCATCAAATTTATATCCTTTGTTTATTAATGGTTAATTATTATTATTATTATTATTATTATTATTATTATTATTATAGGGGCACACATACTGCTCATGAGCTCTTGTGGTCTAAGCATCAAATTTGGTAGAAATATATCCAGTTGTTATTATTATTATTATTATTATTATTATTATTATTATTATTATTATTATTATTATTTTAGGGGCTCACATACTGCTCATGAGCTCTTGTGGTCTAAGCATCAAATTTGGTAGAAATATATCCTTTGTTTATTAATTATTATTATTATTATTATTATTATTATTATTATTATTATTATTATGTTGGGGCACACATACTGCTCATGAGCTCTTGTGGTCTAACATCAAATTTGGTAGAAATATATCCAGTGGTTATTAATTGTGTGTGTGTGTGTATTATTATTATTATTATTATTAGGGGCACACATACTGCTCATGAGCTCTTGTGGTCTAAGCATCAAATTTGGTGAAATATATCTTTGTTTATTAATTATTATTATTATTATTATTATTATTATTATTATTATTATTATTATTATTATTATTATTGTTACGGGCACATACTGCTCATGAGCTCTTGTGGTCTAAGCATGTTTATTAATTATTATTATTATTATTATTATTATTATTATTATTATTATTATTATTATTGTTGCAGGCTCTGCTCATGAGCTCTTGTGGTCTTATTTGGTAGAAATTATCCTTTGTTTATTAATTATTATTATTATTATTATTATTATTATTATTATTATTATTATTATTATTATTTATTACGGGCTCACATACTGCTCATGAGCTCTTGTGGTCTAAGCATCAGAATTTAGTGAAATATATCCTTTGTTTTATTAATTATTATTATTATTATTATTATTATTATTATTATTATTATTATTATTATTATTATTCTTTCAGCACACATACTGCTCATGAGCTCTTGTGGTCTAAGCATCAAATTTTGAAATATATCCTTTGTTTATTAATTATTATTATTATTATTATTATTATTATTATTATTATTATTATGACAGGCTCACATACTGCTCACTGAGCTCTTGTTCTAAGCATCAAATTTTTAGAAATGTATCCTTTGTTTATTAATTATTATTATTGTATTATTATTATTATTATTATTTTATTGTGGGCTTCACATACTGCTCATGAGCTCTTGTGGTCTAAGCATCAAATTTGGTAGAAATATATCCTTTGTTTATTAGTGGTTATTAATTATTATTATTATTATTATTATTATTATTAATTATTATTACCTTTACGGGCTCATACTGCTCATGAGCTCTTGTGGTCTAAGCATCAAATTTGGTAGAAATATATCCTTTGTTTATTAATTATTATTATTATTATTATTATTATTATTATTATTATTATTAATTGTTACGGGGCACACACACTGTTAACATCAAATTTAGGTAGAAATATATCACCTGTTTATCTCCTGTGGGATTTCAGTATTATTTTCCTGCTGTGATTTACGGGCTCACATACTGCTCATGAGCTCTTGTGGTCTAAGCATCTGCTTTAGGGTTTATCCTTTGTTTATTAATTCTTTCAGCTTTTTGTATTATTAGTGTTACGGGCAAATTGCTCATGAGCTCTTGTGGTCTAAGCATCCAAATTTGGTAAAATATATCCTTTGTTTATTAATTGTGTGTGTGTGTGTGTGTGTGTGTGTGTTGTGTTGCAGGCTCACATGCCTCGCAGGCTCTTGTGGTCTAAGCATCAAAGAAATATATCCAGAACTAATTATTATTATTATTATTATTATTATTATTATCAGATGTGTGAAGTTTTCGGGCTCTGTGTATCCATGTGAATGAAGCATCAAATTTAATAGGTAATATCCTTTGTTTATTAATTACATTATCAGTTTTTATTATTATTATTTTCATTATTATTATTATTATTTTATGGAAATTTCTGCTCACAACCTTGTATTCATCAATTAACCTTAAATTTCTGTCATCAAGTGTTCATTTTATTATTATTATTATTTTTGTCATGCATTATTATTAATTAAAAATCTATACCACTACCTTTCTCTTGCTGTGGGATTCTTGACCTTTCCAAAGGGTTCAAACCTTTCTACCAGAGTTTTTACTCAAGACCCAGTTTTCAGGATAATTGACTATGGGGCCCATTTCCCCATAATTTCACGCCACTTTGGTTACGACCAGGATTTCTTGCCTTTTATTAATCTTTGACACAGAACTAATTACCAATTCTGAATTAGTCAGGATAATAATTGTTACCTGGGGATAGCCTGCATTTGATAATTCCAGACACAGTTTTCAATGATCAGCTGCTTACTGTTATGGAAAAAAACTAGTAAATGTTTTTTAGATATCAGCCTAAAATTTCTTACCATAGTTCTCATTTTGAATATGGTATAATTTCCTTCTTGTGCAAATATAGTTAAAACCTTTTAACTTAATTCTACTTTTGTATTAAAATAATCCAATTAATTTTAACTCTTTGGCCAGCATCGATTTTATCTTACCTTGACATCTACCACGCCACTGCATCCAAGCCTCAAGGTATTCTGTAACTTTTGAAGAACAATTGCAGATCATTTTTTAAGGACTCTTGTTCGATTTGCCATTAGATTTTTCCTTCTTGATCAGCCATTACATTTTTCCTTTAAAAAACACAATTTTTATGTTTGGTTGCCTCATAATGTTTTAATATTTCAGGTTAAGTCTTATTGGCTGAATAGATGGACTTTTCCATTTGTTCAGATAGTTTTTTTAAGTTTTCAGGTTTTTGTATTGAAATAATTTTTATTCTAACTCTTTGGCAGTCGATTTTATCTTGTGCTTTCACAAAGTTTGGCTTTTATTCTCCTTTTGAAGAACAATTACAAATTTAAGTTTTTCGATTTGGATTAATTTTTATTCCCAACTTTCCTTTAAAAGAATTTTCTGTGGGTACTGTCTATTTTTAGTCGAAAAATAATATTTTCTTTTCATTGTTTTGAGGCTGTTGATTGGGGTGCCTCTATTAACTGCAAAGCTCTTGACCTGCTGCCTGCTACTGCAGGTCTTGCTGCCCTTAATCTTGTGTGTACCTTTTAGGTCTCTTGTAGGTTTTCTGTGGACCTAATTTACCCTGTTCAAATTCTGTTTTTGCCCCCTTTTCAGGGTTAGTAATTGTTTAATTTGTATATTTGTATTACTAAAGCTTTTTGGTCTTGAGCCCAATTGTTTTGTGTTTGTGTATTAGGTACCTAAGCTTTATCCAAGGTCTTGAGCCCAATTGTTTGTGTTTGTGTTGTGATTTATTTCTTGAGCCCAAATTGTGTGTAAAGTTACCAACTGGTTACCTAGGCCCCTTTTGAATTCAGTAAATAATCTAGTGTTTTATGACCGTGTTTCAGGAACCTGAAATTTTTTTACGTGGCTAGAACCAATTTTAAGGATGGCCGTCTAATGCCCAATGTTTCAGGAAGCTGAGGTTTCGTGAATTTTCAAGAGCCAGAAGCCCCCTTTGACGGAGTGTGGACACTTCAGGACGCACCCCCTTGAGTCTCTCGCTGCCAGATCCTGAAAGGTACGGGACCTAAAGTAGCTGAATCTCCATCAGGATAATTCGTATTTCTTGGTTTCTCTGATTCTTCCTTTTGCAGGATGTTGCTGCCTGTAGTCTGAGCAGGCTGCGGTCTTACCCAGTGCCAAGAGGGACGTAAGGTCTCCGTAGACCTTCTCTTTCTCTCGGCCTTGGGTCGGTACCAGGCATTCCCACCCGGGGGCAGGAACGTCGAAAAGTGGATGTGTAAGAAAGGCAGGGCCTGGAGAGGGGAACGGCCTGAGATGAGAGAATAAAGGACCTGGAGGAGTAGGAAGAATAACTGGTACTTAGTTTTGCTTGAAAAACTGTATTAAGCTGGTTTTTCAAAGTTGGTGACTTAATTTTTTTACAACTAGCTTGTAATTTTGCCTACAAACATGATGGCTGGTGCTTAATTTTGCCTACAGTCTAGCTTGTAATTATTTTTAACTGATGGCTTAATTTTGCCTACAACTAAGCTTGTATTCAGTGTAATTTTGCTACAACTAGCTTGTATTAAGATGGTATTTAATTTTGCCTACAACTGGCTTGTATTACTGGTGCTGTATTAGCTTTTATTTTTATTTTGCCTACAACTAGCTTTTATTACCTTGCTTAATTTGCCTACAATGGTGTATTAATTTTGCCTACAACTAGCTTGTATTAGCTGGTACTTATTTTTATTACAACTAGCTTGTATTAAGCTGGTATTTAATTTTGCCTACAATTTTAAACTGGTACTTAATTTTGCTTACAACTAGCTTGTATTAAGCTGGTACTTAATTTTGCCTAATGATGATTGCTTTATAAATAATGCCCTTTTTGTTTTAGGATAATTTTTTTCAGGATAATTTTTATTACCTTTTCCAGGATTTTTTTATTCTTTTTTCCAGGATAATTTTTATTGGCTTTTTCAACTAATTTTTATTACCTTTCAGGATATTTTATTTTTCAGGATAATTTTTATTACCCTTTTTTTTCAGGATAATTTTATTACCTTTTTCAGAATAATTTTTATTACCTTTTTCAGGATAATTTTATTACCTTTTTTGTTTTATTACCTTTTTTCAGGATAATTTTTATTACCTTTTTCAGGATTTTTAACCTTTCTCAGGATAATTTTATTACCTTTTTCAGGATAATTTTAGACCTTCAGGATAATTTTTTATTGCCTTTTTGTTTTTAGGATAAGTTTTATTACTTTTTTTCAGGATAATTTTTATTACCTTTTTCAGGATAATTTTATTACCTTTTTCAGGATAATTTTATTAATTTTTCAGGATAATTTTTATTACCTTTCTCAGGATAATTTTTATTACCTTTTTTCAGGATTACCTTTCTCAGGATAGATTTTACCTTTTTCAGGATAATTTTTATTACCTTTTTCAGGATAATTTTTATTACCTTTTTCAGGATATTTTTATTACCTTTTCAGGATAATTTTTTTACTGTTTTCAGGATAATTTTTATTACCTTTTTCAGGATAATTTTTTTTTTTCAGGATAACCTTTTTTCAGGATAATTTTTATTACTGTTTTCAGGATAATTTTTATTACCTTTTTCAGGATAATTTTTTACCTTTTTTAATTTTTTCACTGTTTTCAGGATAATTTTTATTACCTTTTTCCAGGATAATTTTTATTACCTTTTTTCCAGGATAATTTTGATTACCTTTTCAGGATAATTTTGATTACCTTTTTCAGGATAATTTTATTTTCAGGATAATTTTTACTGTTTTTCAGGATAATTTTATTACCTTTTTTCAGGATAATTTTTATTACCTTTTTTCAGGATAATTTTTATTACCTTTTTCAGGATAATTTTTATTACCTTTTTCAGGATAATTTTTATTACCTTTTCCAGGATAATTTTTATTACGTTTTTCAGGATTATTTTTATTACCTTTTTTTCAGGGTAATTTTTATTATCTTTTTCAGGATAATTTTTATTACCTTTTTCAGGATAATTTTTCCAGGATAATTTTATTTCCTTTTTCAGGATAATTTTTATTACTTTTTGGATAAATTTTATTTCCTTTGGGATAATTTTTATTACCTTTTTCAGGATAATTTTTATTACCTTTTTTCCAGGATAATTTTTTACCTTTACCAGGATAATTTTTTTATTTCCTTTTCAGGATAATTTTATTACCTTTCTCAGGATAATTTTATTACCTTTTTCAGGATAATTTTTATTTTTATTTCCTTTCAGGATCATTTTATTACCTTTCCTACCTTTTCAGGATAATTTTTATTACCTTTCTCCTTTTTCAGGATAATTTTTACCTTTTATAATTTTTTTCTTTTTCAGGATAACCTTTTTTACCTTTTTCCAGGATACCTTTTTTCCAGGATAATTTTTATTTCCTTTTCTCAGGATAATTTTTACCTTTTCAGGATAATTTTATTACCTTTTTCAGGATAATTTTTATGCCCCTTTTTCCAGGACAATTTTATTACCTTTTTCAGGATAATTTTTTTACCTTTTTTCAGGATAATTTTATTACCTTTTTCAGGATAATTTTTGTACCTTTTTATTTCCTTTTTCAGGATAATTTTATTACCAGGATAATTTTATTACCTTTTTCAGGATAATTTTTTTACCTTTTTCAGGATAATTATTTTATTTCCTTTTTCAGGATTTTTATTACCTTTTTCAGGATTTCCTTTTTAGGATAATTTTTTTCCTTTTTCAGGATAAATTTTCAGGATAATTTTTATTACCTTTTTCAGGATAATTTTTATTTCCTTTTTCAGGATAATTTTTATTACCTTTTTCAGGATAATTTTTTATTGCTTTTTCAGGATTATTTTTATTGCCTTCTTGTTGAAGTCAGTATTGGGATTAGTTGAAATTTATATTTGGCCTTTGCTAAAGCAGAATTAATTTACTCTAGTGGTTCCTGAAAAGTAATATTCAATTTATTTTGATTAAAAAATGATTTTTCTTTATTCCCTTTTTGTAACACTTTTATTTCAAAGTTCAGGTCAAGTTTTTATTGAATTTCCCTCTGATTTTCAAAGCCAATTGCCTGAATGGGTGATTGATAAGTGAGCACAAGGTGGAGACTCCTGCAAGTTCTCTGCTCATTTGTTCAAGGACAACAGC